>NC_041336.1:22347947-22647947 GCF_004354835.1 Perca flavescens | reverse complement strand
AACTGATATCTTGAGTTTAGAAAGTACTTGTTAGTTTGCGTACTAAAGGACCAAACTTTCCCCCAACCACTACTGACAGTACTTTATTATCAGTCCAAATTTACAAAATACTTTTCACACAGAAAATTAAATTGTGAAAATATACAGGAGGATCTAAATGTTTTTTCCACAAACTGTCCAAACTATTTTATTAATAAAATAAACAAATTCATCATAGGTTATCCCATTAAGATTATCAGAACAACATCTATTCAGGAATATAAAAGCTACTGGTAATAATTCACTTTGGCACAAAAAACCTTAAAATATTCAAAGAAAAAATAATCATTGACTAAGGAGGTACTCACGCAATTGACTATAATATACTCATGAAGGAAGAAAAAAAGACTGAAACACACTAAGTGATTATTTATTTTTTCCCTTTATTAGTGACAGTGGATAGACAGGAAAGGTGGGAGAGAGATTGGGGATGACACGCAGCAAAGGGCCGCACATCGGACTCAAACCCAGACCGCTGCAACGGACTGAGCCTACACGGGGAGCACGCTCTTACTGGGTGAGCTAGATGTCACCCTGTGCTAAATGATTTTTAACCTTTAATAGCACAGACAATGAAACAAATCAGTTTACACTATTAATGGCTGAACATTAATCAGTGTGCTGCAGTCTTTTTATTTCTCTCTAAAGTTGGCGGTCCCTGGTCTGAGATGCTCCTCATTCTGCAGCACATTATTACTGGATGTTGCATGGAGAACCCCTTTGGAACTGGTCTATACTTAAATATGTAAAACAGTTCCCTCTGCTGGTCAATTAATATTATGAAGAAAGTCAATGAAATTTCATTTCTGAACAAAACTGTCGCAGCTGCTTCACAGACGGTGTTTCATAGTCATCAGATAAAGCAAAGTTGTTGAAGCAGTTGATGATGTCGATATTGTCATGTGATGGCCCAGTGTCCCTGAAGGTGAAGTGTGGAGCGCTGAGAATCAGAGCCAGAACCCAAACACCCAGACTCACAAAGGACGCCTTGCGTACATTTCGATGGTTCCGGGTCCAGACGGGCCACACCACAGACACACATCTGTCCACACTGATCACCACCAGACTGTAGACACTGGCAAACATGTTCAGAAAACTTATAGTGCTGTTGAGTTTGCACATGAAGTTGCCGAAAGAACAGTGGAAGTCCGTAGCCAGGTACGTCACACTCAGGGGCAAAAATGCTGTGAAGAGGAAGTCGGCCACAGCGAGGTTGAGGAACCAAACTGTGTTAACTGTTTTCTTCATCATGAACCCGGTCACCCAGATAACCACTCCATTACCGAGCACACCAAGAACAAAGGCCAGGCAGTAAACAATGAGAGACATGATGTTAAGAGACTGTCTCAGCTCAGCGTACTGGTCGATAAACATAGAGCCATTTTTTCTAGATACGTCTGTTGTAGTGATGTGATAGGAAGGGGTAGTATTCATCTCCATCACTGTCTTGAGAAATGCAATAGCAACATTAATATGTTTAGTGTTTAGTAACCGAATAAACCTTCATTCATTCATTCATTCATTCATTCATTCATAATATGAACTTTTTCCTTTTCCCCCTTACATAGATGTTCAATTTTTCATGGGACGTGTAGGCCTACTTATTAATCTTAAAATAATACTTAGTTTTCAATGCATTTATGAATGAATCAATGAGGACACATCTTTGAAATGAACTGAACAAAATGATTTGAAGTGATGAAAGTATTTCAAATAAAACAGAATTCATGCAATTCTCCAGATCCAATGATAAAGATTACAATAATATACAATATTGGCTAGGTTGCAGAATACAAATAGGCTTTCTTGTCATGGGGCTTGATGCGAAATGTACATTTGAATATTATTTAGAAACACTTGTTGATGAACTGCAACTGAAGTTTGTGGATGTCAACAAAACATTTAAACTTGCTCACAGTAACTGTTAGATCTTTTCTATTTTATTCTAATAAACTTTTAAATCTCTTTAGACACGTAAACGAGGAACATATTTTGGTGACCAAAAAAGCTTTTTAGTTTGACCAGCTGTGTTTTCTTTTTAAAAATAATTATTGACCCACAACATCAGCATGCTCTCTGAAACAAAGCTGTTTATCTTACATAATTCATTTTAATAAGGCTATTTGCTCTATTATTCAAATCAATACCCTACACTCTATACCCAATTCAATTTTTGTCATATTTCATTTTAACAGCCTTGTTGGAGGAATCTCACGTAAAAATTACAAAGTCTAGGAGTAACAAAGGTTACGTACCTTTCTCAAAGCTCTCTAGTTGGTTGAGGATAAATCTGTGGCAGAAGTATCAAACTGACAGATTTATATTACCACATTGAGGCGGAGCCACAGACAGTAAGTGCCAGCGCACACAAAAAATAATTTATTTTAGCCTACATCTCTTGTAGCCCAAACACATTATTCAACACAACTATTTGAGCAGTCTTTACCCTGCCCCACCTTATAAGAAAGTCAAAGCACAATCTGTTAATAACTCAGATTTGCCAAATAGTTTTGTAAAATAGGAGGTCATTTCCTTTTTGCCACTTTCCACTTAAGCTGGCCACAAATGTTGCTGCTTCTGTGGATGCGCCCCGGCAAGCAAAAGAGATCTGAAGCGAGAATATATCTTTTGACATATTATTTTGGCTATCAAGGAAATTACACACGTCTAGCTCTTTCCTGTCAGCATCCCGTTTTCTACTGTCATGTCATTGCATTTGGCTATTACTCATACTTTAAGAAATACGTTTGAGCAAGCACAAAATGTTTCCACAAACAGTACTGGCACCACTTTAGTATCACTCAAACATACAATACCAAATTATACCATGCAGTAAAACATACATGCACAATGTCACTATATTCCTAATGTTTAACTTTAAAAAAATGTATGACCCCATGGATAAAGAGCACACCCATCCAATTTGTAACAAACCGATTTACCAACTACTAACGCAGTATTTTTTAACTGTGTAAATGGTGGTTGTTGAAAAGCGGACTGCACTAGTAGCTCAAGATTGTATCAAGGAGTATGAATAGTAAAAAAAGGGGGCAACCCATGGAGGATGCAAAATAAACTGTACGCCAGTTTGGCAATTACATTAGACAGCCAATGAGGGAATGTGTGAAAAAAAATACAATAAATAATCATCAATAATCTACAATACTTTTATGTATTTTATAGCAATTTAAGGAATAATGTTAATTGGGCCACAATTATGTAAAATAACATCAAATGTCCAAACTTACTGTAATATGAACAAAAAATATTAAACAAGCTACTTGTGTAATATACAGTATAACCAATGAAGTGCTTACATTTACTTTTAAAGAAAGTGTGGAAATTAATTTATAACATTAACTGATTAAACTGATTAAAGTGATGAAATAACAAACGTATAAATAAGATAATTAGATAATGAAAATTCTCTGTTAAAAAAACATGGAGAAAAGTATAGGCTACATTCTCAGATTATGGAACAATATACATGTACTCACATATCAGACATACACCCCACCCTTAGCTCTTTATACAGTAGTACAGACTTAAGGCGGATTGGGTAGATCTCTTGTATCCATTTGATCTGTGTGACTAAAACATCCCAAGGCAAGGCAAGGCAAGGCAGCTTTATTTGTATAGCACATTTCAGCAACAGGGCAATTCAAAGTGCTTTACATAAAACATTAAAGAGCAGTTAGAAAACAATTAAAAAACAATAATAAACAAATTAAAAACATTAAAAAACAAGAATAAAATTGATAGTGCAGTATAAGAATAAAAGTTACAGTGCAGTATAAGAAATTAAAGTTAATAAAATTGATTATTTAAAGAAAAGCAACATCAAAAAGATAGGTCTTTAGCTTAGATTTAAAAGAACTGAGAGTTGCAGCGGACCTACAGGTTTCTGGGAGTTTGTTCCAGATATGTGGAGCATAAAAACTGAACGCTGCTTCCCCCTGTTTAGTTCTGACTCTGGGGACAACAAGTAGACCTGTCCCAGACGACCTGAGAGGTCTGGGTGGGTCATAGTGTAGTAGCAGATCAGAAATGTATTTTGGCCCTAAACCAGTAAAAGTATTTTGAAATCAATTCTTTGAGGCACTGGAAGCCAGTGTAGAGACTTCAGTACGGGAGTGATGTGATCCACTTTCTTGGTTTTATCCCACTAACACCTTATTCAACAAAGGTTTAGCTCTGAAAAGTCTTCACAACATATTGTACAATATTACCATCAGTTCCATCAGGTTGAAAAACTATAAGTGTAGTTAAAAGGTGGTGCACTTTAATTCCCGATCAGTCAACTGCCAACAGTTTCAGGATTTGTTTCTTCTTGTCATGGACAGCCTCAAACTTCAGTACCAAGAGCTGACTTCCCAGTGCTCGAACTGGTGTCCACTGAATTTGTGTCAGTGTGAGAGCCAAAAACCTCTTCCTTGAAGGCAGTCTCCAAAATCGTCAGGAAGGATTTGGGGACTTTAACCTTGAAATCTTGGTCAATGACCACATACAGCAGTGGGTTCCAGCAACTGTTGATATCGGCCAGGCTGTTGGTTATAGGGACTCCGATAGTGGTGACATAGTCTAATGTTTCACTTTGATAAGAAGGTATTAAACTCACCAACTCAATTAAAGCCATGATGTGATAAGGAGCCCAGCAAAGGAAAAAAATGGTGATAACTGCAGCGATGATCTTAAAGGGGCGACTTGATTGGCTGGCCAGAGTACGGTTTCTTCTCAGATGATGGATTATCACAGCATAACAGGAGACAATGACAGTGAAGGGAACAACAAATCCCAGGAGGAAGCGGGTGATGGTCATGGCCTGATGACGAAACTGTCGCAGCTGATTCACAGATGGTGTTTTATAGTCATCAGAAAAAGCAAAGTTGTTGAAGCAGTTGATGATGTTTTCATTGTTATATGATGGCCCAGTGTCTCTGAAGATGAAGTATGGAGCGCTGAGAATCAGAGCCAGAACCCAAACACCCAGACTCACAAAGGACGCCTTGCGTACACTTCGATGGTTCCGGGTCCAGACGGGCCACACCACAGACACACATCTGTCCACACTGATCACCACCAGAATGTAGACACTGGCAAACATGTTCAGAAAGCCTAATGTGCTGTTCAGTTTGCACATGAACTTGCCGAAAGGCCAGTGGGAATTCAAAGCCACGTATGTCACTCTGAGGGGCATGGATGCTGTGAAGAGGAAGTTGGCCACAGCGAAGTTGAGAAACCAAACTGTGTTAACTGTTTTCTTCATCTTGAACCCGGTCACCCAGATAACCACTCCATTACCGAGCACACCAAGAACAAAGGCCAGACAGCAAATAATGAGAGACATGGTGGTGAGAGACTTTCTCAGCTCAGCATGCTTGTTTTGACTCGACTCGGGCAAGTCCCGAGTCGAGTCAAAAGTCAAAGCCAACAAGTCTCAAGTCGAGTCCAAAGTCTTACCATTTTAATTTCGAGTCATTTCAAGTCCTCTTACCACAGAAATAATATTTATACAAATCATGTACAGTACAGGCCAAAAGTTTGGACACACCTTCTCATTCACATGAGTTTCCTTTTATTTTCATGACTATTTACATTGTAGATTCTAAAGGCATCAAAACTATGAATGAACACATATGGAATTATGTACTTAAAAAAAAAGTGTGAAATAACTTAAAACATGTCTTATATTTTAGATTCTTCATTGTAGTCACCCTTTGCTTTTTTATTAATAAGGGAAAAACTTCCACTAATTAACCCTGACAAAGCACACCTGTGAAGTGAAAACCATTTCAGGTGACTACCTCATGAAGCTCATTGAGAGAACACCAAGGGTTTGCAGAGTTATCAAAAAAAGCAAAGGGTGGCTACTTTGAAGAATCTAAAATTTAAGACATGTTTTCAGTTATTTCACACTTTTTTGTTAAGTACATAATTCCATATGTGTTCATTCATAGTTTTGATGCCTTCAGTGAGAATCTACAATGTAAATAGTCATGAAAATAAAGAAACACATTGAATGAGAAGGTGTGTCCAAACTTTTGGCCTGTACTGTATAACCCAGTGGTGCGCTGCCTCACAGACCTAGACTACGTAGCACTCTATGTCCATGTGCTGCCTGCTGTTTGGGCATGATATGAAAAGGGAAGGCTAATGGTGGATCTACTGTGACTGTGTTATGGTACTTTAAAACAGACGTTGACATGATGTTGGTGAGGTTTTCCATCTGAGTGTGCTACACTCATGTACCTCATATAATCCGGGTTCAAAAATCCCTATTTTTGTAAGCATGAACCAGCAAGGGAGACGTGCGTTTACTGTCTCGTTGATACAGTAAATACGCAGCAGCTAGTAAGTTACGGTACATCCGATAAGGTGCTTAGCATTCGTTCAAAACTTACCTTTCTTTGTGCAACTTCAGGTGTCGAACAAAGTTGGACGTTGTGGCAGCTCCGTATGTAATCTTCGACCCGCATGTTTTGCAAATTGCAACTCGTTTTTTGTCGACTACCTTGTAATTTTTATAGCCAAACGAAACTATCTTCGGTATCATTTTGCCAACTGGCGCGTTGTTGCGCTTCATTGGTTGTCTTGCAATGTGCCTGCTTAGATGCTGTCGAATCAAAACAACGTGGGACTACAGTGATTGGATGTTGTGCAGGCAGCGCGCGTGTTCTCTGCATGCATACAGGTGGTGCACATTTCAAATTTTTTTCACAGATGCAGATAAACTGAGAGCGGCGCGGCCGTGTGAACATGTTTTCCCCCAGTTTTCAAGGGAAGTAGCAAGTCTTCTCGAGTCAAAAGGCGCAAGTCCAAGTGAAGTCACGAGTCATTGATGTTAAAGTCCAAGTCGAGTTGCAAGTCTTTGTACATTTTGTCGAGTCGAGTCTGAAGTCATCAAATTCATGACTCGAGTCTGACTCGAGTCCAAGTCACATGACTCGAGTCCACACCTCTGCTACTACTACTACTACCAGTAGTACTACTGTAGTAAGCGGACTGGAGAACATCGACAGAACCACACTTCCTGGCAAGTTGAAACTCTGTTGCATGCAGTTCAGACTCCTTCCACGCCAAATGTGGCCATTTACCATCTATGAAGCACTCTCAAAGGTGGAAAAGCTGGAGAGACTGATCAGCTCATATGCAAGGAAGTGGCTTGGTCTTCCTAGGGGCCTCAACAGCATAGGACTCTACAGTGTGGCAAAGGAGTTTTAGAGCTACCCATTTCCAGTCTTTCAGAGGAGTACAAGTGTGCCAAAGTCACCGTGGTAAAGTTGGTTTTATATTGGCCATTGGAAATTCGACACATTCAAAAAATCTATTATGCGGCCTGACCTTTTGACCTGTTCATGTCAAACCACTTTTGGTGAATTCAGCTAACTAACATATAACACAAAGCTTTTTTTTTTTTTTTTTTTTAAAAACATCCTTTGATTTTAAAAATATGTTTTAATATTAAAAAATGCTATGAATCTATTATGCGGCTTGACCTTTTGACCAATTCATGTCAAACCACTTTTGGTGAACTCAGCTAACTCCCCTACACATTGCACAAAGCTTCTTTCTTTTCAAAAAACCTGTCCTTTAATTCTTTTATATTTTTTAATGTAAACAAATGCTATAAATCTATTATGTGGCTTGACCTTTTGACCTATTCATGTCAAAATACTTCTGATGAACTCAGCTAACTCCCCTACACATTGCACAAAGCTTCTTTTTTCAAAAAACCCATCCTTTAATTTTTTTAAGGTAAAAAAAACTATATATATATATAAATGCCGCATAATAGATTTATAGCATTTTTTAATATTAAAAAATATTACAAAAATTAAAGGATGTTTTTTTTTTTTAAAAGAAGCTTTGTGTTATGTGTAGGGGGTTAGCTAAGTTCATCAATGACAGCCAACAATGATATTTGTCAGGGAAGGCGAGGGCCAAGCCGGACTCTCCACTTCAGCACTGGATGGCTAGGCGGGACAAGTGATTAAAAGCTGGTGGCAGACTTAGGTCAGAGGCTCTGCTTCCCAGCTGAGATTGCGTCAACCAACCTCAGACCAGACCTCATACTATGGTCAGCCTCACTCAAACTCATTTACATTATCAAGCTTACAGTGCCCTGGGAGGATGCGGTGTCGGAGGCCTTCGAGCGCAAGAAGCCTTAAGGTACACTGAGCAAGCAGCTGATGCACAACAGCGAGGCTGGACAGCAAAGTTCTGACCAGTGGAAGTAGGCTGCAGAAGGTTTGTAGCGACATCTACTTCAATGCTACCCCGGGAGATGGGAGTGTGAGGGAAGGTCCATCGGCAGGCAGTCATTGGCCTCTCCAGAGCTGCTGAAAGGAGTCATTGACTGTGGATAAAAAGAAAGGACTCCATTTGGGCCCTCAAGTGAGCAGATGGCATTCTGGGGGGTGAGCCTGGGATGCTGGGATTCACCGCTGAATCCTCTGGAGGTGTCGTGGCCCTATCAGCGAAACATCAGTGAAAGAGGGCGCCCACTTGATAACCCGGAGGATGCCATCTCTTACTCGACTATCCCACGGAGTCTTTTAGCAGTTTGTCTCAACTATGCAACTAAGGGATGTTTACATCTAGTCCTACACAACAGATCTATTAGTACTACAGGTAATAATAATAAACCCATGCTGTAAAACATACACCATACAGTACAATACCCCTGTCTTCCTAATGTTGATCTTTTTTTATTTTGTTTTGTGACCCCAATGTATGAAGAGCATACATATCAGATTTTAACAAACCAATTTACCAGCTAGTACTTAACAAATTGACATTTCCCAAATATTATTAGAGCTGTTAAGTAACTAAATCCACTTTTGCCATTTAGCCTTGACTGAAACATTTCCACAATTCACAGTTGTAGTTGACTACTTTCATTACTTTTAGAAGCAGAGTATTGTCCCAAATATGTCCTTATTGTTAAAACATCAAACAACAAAAAAAAAAATGACTTCAAAAAATACTTTGCATACACCATTAGCATTATATTGTGAAAGGATACAGAGGGATCTAAATGTTTTCATGTGCTTTTTGTTCATATATAAAGAGTCGACATATTTTAAAGTCATTTAAAAATAATCATGAATACTATTTCACTGATAACATTAACAAATTCACCATTGACGTTACACAATTGAGTTTATAAGAATAATAGGACATGATGTAAAAGCTACTGATATGATAATTACTAACTTAAGCACTAAAATCCTACTCAAAATAGTATCATCACAAATGACTGACTGACTTCCAGACTACTTGACTGGAATGCCTTTAATATTGCATATATATATATATATATAGTCACTAGTTTACTATACTACATATATATACTGTATATATATTATATAGTAAATATATAGTATATAGTCAGTTTGGTTAAATGATGTGGTGATTATGAGACGTCCATTATGATTAAAAAAACAGTCAAGTCCATATAATATTTTAATAATGGAAATAATGGTAATAACAAGAACCACAATAACATTATTATCACCATTTATGGACTATTGGTAGAGTTGTCCACCGAGGCTAAAAAACAATCAAATTATCACAATAAATCTTTCATAGATAGGTTAAAAAGAGAGGTTGTTAAATCACAATATGCCACTTATATAAAAGTCATACAGTACATAGAATATGTGTGCCATTCCAAATTCTTTCCATTCAATTAGTCGACTAATACCTGACTGATCTTTTAATTTATTTTTTGGGGAACAAATATCAATTATTTAATGGTTCTAGCTTCTAAAATGTTAATACTTGGTGTTTTTCTTGATCTTTCTTTTTAAACTGAATATATTAGTTTTTTGTGTGCTGTTCAGACAAAATAAGACACTTGTAGATGTCACATTGAACTCTAGGAAAGTGGGAAGGACAATTTTTTGCTATTTATAAAACATATGCGTTATTGAGAGACAATCCAGAAACTGGCAGATTAATTGATAATGAAAATAATCTGTAGAAAAATGAGGGAAATTATACATTAAAGCTTTCAGATTATAGCACAATATGCATGTACTTACATATCAGACATGTCCCCCAAAAAAACAGTGATCCAAAGATTACACCAAGCGAAGTATACAATGCAGCTGCTACTTTTAAACATAATAATCTCAAAGTCACTCTTAAGGTACTTATTGGGTTTACATTTGCCTGTCCTAGTGCTGAATAACAATTGTAAAAAAAAAACATTTATATTTATCAAAGCATGCAGAAGACATGTAGCAGTCAAAAGTCCGTTAAATCACTTTCTGGCTATGCCACATGGCAGGCGACATAAGTTATAGACATTACAGGGTGATTTCCTTAATGAAAATTACTATACAGACTGAATGAATTAAACTAAACTAGTATAATTATGTGAAGTAGCTGCCCACCTCACTTTCACTTTGTATGTACCCAAAGATGGTCTTTGTGGTCACTGTAATGGGCACAATTTTGTAATGCACACACATCGGATAGGATCAGTGGCTGGGGTTAGTTGTGTGTGAGGGGCAAGTTGG
The DNA here is from genome assembly GCF_004354835.1 of Perca flavescens. Taxonomy (NCBI): domain Eukaryota; kingdom Metazoa; phylum Chordata; class Actinopteri; order Perciformes; family Percidae; genus Perca; species Perca flavescens. The sequence goes on along the minus strand of NC_041336.1, from coordinate 22,637,382 downwards.
GAAATTGACTTGCTTTAAGCCTGTTTGTGCAGTGCTTCTTCATCACTTTCACACTGTAGATTCTTTATTATTACTCTTCAAAGGTTAGTTTACTATGTTCTTTGTCTTTGTGGTCTACAATCATGGCCTATAAGCAACTGGGACTTGTTTTGTTGCTTGTTTTCTTTGACATCACATACAGGCAGGGATATTCTATAGTAATCAATATCTGGAGTGTATGTGATAGATGAAAAACATAAAGTTCCCTTTGCCAACTAAATGTTATAGGTTTGTTGCTTGTGTTGCAAAAAATTAAACCATAAACTGATGTAATACCTATTTTATTATTATTTTTTAAATTATGACTGGTTTCTCTTGTCAAAGACGATGGCACATTACATATCCACTAGGTGTAGTATGGTACAGACTGAAGGGGAGTCAAAATGCAGCCAATAAGAGGAGTGAAGAGGCACCATTGTTTCTCAAAAGATAAATGTAGCCACTTGCTCTACAGGTTATTCGATTTGGGCAAATTAGTCTGCATGTGTTTATTTATGTGTGTGTGTGTTCTGTTTTCTTTATTTTTTCCCTTGTGAAGCACTATATAAATACGCTTTATTATTATTATTATTATTACTTATAAACCTTTTTTATAATTTCAAAATGTTTTATCCCACAAATGCATCACAAATGGATCTAGAAGTTATTGTGTAATATTACCACCTGTCTGCTCTAACAGACTTTAAACACGGTGAAAGCTGTATGTCAAGTTTCCAATCATAAAAAAACCTATATCAATCAAATAGTAACAGGTGAAATGTTTCAATTTCAGATAAAGTATACAGATCGCCTTGAGGGAATAAAAAACAACACAAGCTAAGATATTTGTTATATACAGTTACATTTGCTATGTACAGTTACAGTATTTGTTTTTTTATGTCATGGATAACCTTATACCTCGGCATCAGAAACAGACTTTTCTTTGCTCCGACTGGTAACCATTGAATTTGTGTAGGTATAAGAACGAGAAACCTCTTCCTGGAAGGCAGTCTCCAAAACATTCAGGATGGATTTGCGGACTTTATCCTTGAAATCTTGGCCCATGAACACATATAGCAGTGGGTTCAGGCAACTGTTGAGAAAGGCCAGGCTGGTTGCTATAGGGACTCCAATAGTAGTGACATGGTCTAATGTTTCACTTGTATAATTAGCCACGTGGTTTACCAACTCAATTAAAGCCATGATGTGATAAGGAGCCCAGCACAGGAAGAAAGTGGTGATAACTGCAGCGATGATCTTAAAAGGGCGACTTGATTGGCTGGCCAGGGTACGGTTTCTTCTGAGACGATGGATTATCACAGCATAACAGGAGACAATGACAGTGAAGGGAACAACAAATCCCAGGAGGAAGCGGGTGATGGTCATGGCCTGATGACGAAACTGTCGCAGTTGATTCACAGACGGTGTTTCATAGTCATCAGAAAAAGCAAAGTTGTTGAAGCAGTTGATGATGTTTTCATTGTTATATGATGGCCCAGTGTCTCTGAAGATGAAGTATGGAGCGCTGAGAATCAGAGCCAGAACCCAAACACCCAGACTCACAACGGACGCCTTGCGTACACTTCGGTGGTTCTGGGCCCAGACGGGCCACACCACAGACACACATCTGTCCACACTGATCACCACCAGAATGTAGACACTGGCAAACATGTTCAGAAAACTTATAGTGCTGTTGAGTTTGCACATGAAGTTGCCGAAAGGCCAGTGGAAGTCCATAGCTGTGTATGTCACACTCAGGGGCAGGAATGCTGTGAAGAGGAAGTCGGCCAAAGCGAGGTTGAGGAACCAAACTGTGTTGACAGTTTTCTTCATCTTGAAACCGGTCACCCAGATAACCACTCCATTACCGAGCACACCAAGAACAAAGGCCAGACAGTAAACAATGAGAGACATGATGTTAAGAGATTGTCTCAGCTCAGCATGTTCATCTTTATACTCATACTCATCGCCGTCATCATACAAAGAGCCATTTCTTCCAGTAGCATCTGTTGCATTGATGTGATAGAAAGGGGTAGTGGCCATTAGCTCCATCATTGTCTTGAGACCTGCAATAAAAATAAATAAATGTTAAGCTATTTATATTTTACCTAGAGGCCAATCAAATTCCCTAATAATGCATGAGATTAATGTTTTCCCAAATTATTTTCATTAAAAGTTAGGATATTCAGTCAACTCCTGAAAATGACAAGTTGTACCTTCACTTATGTCAGCTCAGAAATAAGGCCTAGAAGACGACATGACTTGAATTGTGGTGTAACAGTCCCAACTACTATTTGGACTTCATTATGGAACCATTTGGTGAGCCACATTAGACATTTAGAAACATCTTAATGATTTTCCCTTCTTTTTATGCTAGTTAGAACTTCATAATAAGGCTTAAAAAACAAACTTGAAAAGTCTTGCACAACATGCAGTATGTGAACAGTGCACCAATTTACGCACTGAATTAAATTCACATTAGTGCACTATGCACATATGAAACAGGCTCAGGAAGTCTGAACACAGCAAATAAACCACTGTTGAATAAAAGCAAGCGTCCCCACGCACTATGTGAAGGGTTTATTTGCATGCATCCGTTTAATTTATTTTCCTAAATAATTTTTTTGTGCAAGCCATAGAATATCAGTCAAACTGGTGTTGAGTTGTTTTAAAATATATTTAAGATATCTCTCTCAGATGACTTTTAGCCTCGTCTGTGTTTGTAAGTGAACTCTTCATATCCAGGCTTAATTAACAGTTTGACATATTTGCGCTGTTAATTGCTTACAAAGAACTTTGTCGACCTCAAAGAGCAGCAACTGTCTAGCTAAAACGAAGCGGTTCAAATTACAGACTAATGGCGCTTTTCCATTACATGGTACCTACTCGCCTCGCCTCGACTCGCCTTTTTTGGTTTTCCATTACGAAAAAAAGTACCTGGTACCTGCTAACAGGTACTTTTTTTAGTACCTGCTCAGTCGAGGTTCCAAGCGAGCTGAGGCGAGCCGAGAAGGTGACGTGAAACCCTGCAGGCTGCTGATTGGTCGGAAAGAAGCGTCACTGATCACTGCATTGCTAGCGAGAGCTTTCTCTGTAGCATACAAGTGGCCTGATGGTTATACTGGTGTGCTGGTGTGTGCAAGTGTGATGTGTGTGTATGGAGTCGCCGTATGTGTGTGTGTGGGGAGCTAGTGAGCGAGGGAGAAGTGAGAGAGTGACGGCGATATCTGTGAGAGAAACAAAGCGAGTAGCGACTCTAGAGTCATATATATGTGACCACGGTGGGAAATCTGGAGCAGTAAACGTTAACTATCTCTTTGATATCATGTTGTTTACGGAGACGGAGAACCAGGAAATGCGTCGGGGATATGTCAATGGGAAAGCAAGCTACTAAGCCACGCCCACGGCAGTCGCTATGACGACCAGCCACGCTGATACTAAAATCTGCAATGGAAAACGAACGCACAGCGAGTCGAGGCGAGTCGAGCAGGTACCATGTAATGGAAAAACGCCATAAGCTGTTTGCCAGAACATGACCAGCATCAGATGCCTTTATTGTCGTATTTCAAACAGAGGGTAACAAAGGTACAGTACCTTCTTCAAAGCGCCAGTCCGATGAGGAGGTGTCCGCTGCAAGACTCACACCGGACAACTCAGAGCAGTCTGTGGATATCGTGGAATTCTGATCCCTGACTCCTTAAATATGTGACGTCATCGCTCACAGGGAGGAGGGACCCGGGTCCGCTCGCACCCCCCTCCTTTGAAGACCATTCAACTTCTCGTACTTGGCTGTTTATGCAAAGCAGTTCAACAAATATTTTTACATTTTCTAAAGCAAAAAAATATATATTCACAATTTTGTCTTCATCAATAGACGGGTTACATTAATGCATACTGTATGAAGATGCAGTGTATGTGTATATAATATACAGACATTCTGTTTATAGTGAAACATGCTGCTGACTAATCTGAAGTCTGATGCAAAATCCTGCCAAAACATGCCTTCTTCAGATGACAAACTATAGAGCCTTTATCCTTTGGGAAACTCCACAAGTGAAAACACCAAGTAGCCAAACAACTAAATACATAAATTGTGGGTTGTTGAGATGACTACCTGAGAAAGAGTGAAGCTATGACTTCTCATATGTACCAGTGATCCCACTGCATAATGTGTTTTTCTCTCTGTGGGTTGACCTCACGTTAGCTTGTGGTTAAACTCTGTGTTGACTGTGTGAATCGGCATCTGAACATGTAGGTTACATATTTCCAATCTCCCCTCTCTTCACCCTGCAGCACGTATAAGAAAGTCACAGCAGAATCTGTCCATGATTTAGGGTTGCTGTGAAGTTTTATAAAATAGCAGGCTACTCCCTCTGTGCCACTGTCCACTTAAAGCTGGGCACAAAAACGACAGTGCCTCAGTGGATTCAACCCATGGTACCAATGTCTTTATTCATGTAAAGGAAATTATTATTATTAGATATTGGGCCAGTTTCACTGGCCAGTTTTGATTATCCCCCCAGTAAATTGCGCATATGCCTAGGCATACAGTATTTTCTCGTCAGCTTCCCATTTTGCACTTGTAATCTGATCTTTTTTGTCGTAAGTGAAGTGAGCTGAAACACTACTGGCAGTGCTCAAACATTAAAAAAACAACAGTGTTTTGCAGCTTAGTTATGTTATGGTACATTGAAATAAAAATGCTAAAAGTGGAACTTCTTGGGATTGGATGGGATATTTTTGGTTACTCATTACAATGAACCGTGCATTCCTGAAACATCTGACTTTTAAAGTAAAGGTGCATAAGTGTAGGCATCACGACAGAACGGGACTGGCAAACAGCCGCAGACCTGACTGCAACCTTAAAACAAAAGGGAATTTATGTGCCCACCCTGAAGCAAATCTAAGCCATCAATCTAAGCAATTTTATCTTTTAAAACCTGCCTGGCACATTCCTGCTGCTTCTGTACTTCAGATATAACCCAGTCAAGTTATCAGAGTCCTGAAAATTTAAATCTATCCCATGACCTTGCAATAACATGGACCTAGAGATTAGATGAATAATTAGAGTTAAAAACTTTGTTTTGAACAAATAAAAGGGCAAACACGAACATCTGAAGGAACTGAAAAACTTCCAGACTCACTAAAAGTTTAAATTGTTTGTATAGCAAGATCAAGGCATGGACATGGGGGGTGTTGGCTGGAGGGACTGATAATCAGTCTCATGTCCTCAGAGTACAGCCCTACCTTTCACTGGGGAAGATCCGTTTCATCTATTGACTTCATGATCCTATTTCCTCCCACATGGTTCCTCTTTCCTCTTAATGTTTTTGCAAAACTACCCACACATCTGTATGACATGTTTTTTTTTTCCATTTTTATGTTATGTGGAAAATTGCACACATGATGCATGATCTCTTTCCTTCAATCTCAGTAATCAGTGTTTCTTTCTGCAAACACACTGAAGAACACCATTGTGCAAGATGAAATATTTTTTACGTCAATTGACATCATTGCACAGTACCTCGAAAAACAAACTTTATCAACAGAGATTAAACAGATGTTGAGAAGCACTTGGCCAACATCTTTCACGGAAGCAAACTTGATGGCACATACTGAATTGGAAGTTTTAAAGAATTTTACAGTATAAATTCATTATATAAATAATATGCAGTAAAACTAAAACTGACTTAAAACTCATACTTTGACATGAAAGTACACATATCTGTATTTTCTTTTCCAAAAATAAAGGCCATTCTTAATATCAATAAACCAACACAAGTGTTATTGATATACGCCTGAGTAAATAAACGTCATAATATATAATTCAAACAATCAGACTAAGGAGCATCTAAGTGGCTTTGGTGATCTACACCACAACAGTTCACACAGTGAAACACACTGAGCCTCAGTATCTTGAACTGATCAAATTCACACAGTGTGAGCTGCTAGAACCTGCCCAACCCTAAAAAGCTGAATCCCCCTGCTAATGTACACACACACCACACAGGAACTATGTCCTGCCAATAGTCCAGATGTGAGGGGGAGGAAGGAAGGAAAGAGAGAGAGAGTGAGTGAGTGAGAGACACTACATGTGTCTGGGTACACGCTCTGCATGAGCTCAGAGCAGCACCCTTATTTGAGTGTGTAGGAGGACTCATTTCTCTGTTATCATGGCAGTTTTTTGGGGGATACATCAATATTCAACACATGAATATCCGTCCCCACGGAGAGATATTTTACACCAGGATCAAAATTCAATTCATTCTAACAACAGGAAACAGTTTAAAATAAGCTGACCCAGTTACTTTCTTCCTCACTTGCTTTAAATCTGAACTGTTCAGCTCCATTTGCAACACTAAAAGACATTACTGTTTTAGCTAAAGTCTAGACAGTATGACTACTTTGTTTAATTTGGACCCTCTTGGGCAATACATCCTCCACTTTTCATTTCTGTGCTTAAATGTGTTTTTTGAATTTTCTGCTGTATCGTCTTGTAACAGAACTTAAAGGCAGAGCATTTTGCTGGTGTCTGTAGGGGATATTAATAGCTATCCCAAGGCTATAGTTTGAGGGAAGCCTTCAGAGCCAAGGGCTTGCCAGAGTTCTTGATTTACCAACCCAACATGCAATTATGTGTGTGCTGCACAAATACCAATTTGGGTGTGTAAAACAACTAGTGGAGGTTTAAAGGGAATTCAGTTTTAGTAGAGATTGATATATGCAGGTGGAGTTTGGGGCTTTATTATTCACTACAGCAGCTGTGAGGGTGGGGAAACAACCTGAAAGGCACAACCAAAATGCATGCATGTCTGTTTGTGTCTGCGTGTGGGACAGTGTGGTACTAATGACATACTCCTGCTCCCAGCGTCACTGTAATACACCCAGTATTTTTCATTGCTGTGGAGTACAAAACACCGTGAGCTCATAGCATTTTGAAATCCACAACTCCTTTTGTAAAATGCTGGTATACCAACTGTTGTGTTGAAACTTCCAGACTCCAGTAACGCTGCCGTAAGGACACAAATAGTGGGAATCTGCTGCGTCCTGAAACCTCAAGGGTTTGTTGATCTTGTTGCGGTCCTGAATGGAAATCAAACCCTTGTCTTACGGGTGCAGAGAGGTCAGGAATTTTGTTTTTCAAGTAAAAACCAGTGCCAACGGCTTTCGCCCCTATAGGGCTGAGTGATGTTTTTTTTCCATGAAATACACCACACACAGGGAAAAAAAGCTCAACCTCAATAACCTAAACCACTTCCTTACATTCGTCCCTACTTTCAACCGCAATGCCTGGTCCCCTTCAGCAGACCTAAGGGGTATGAATAATCAGCCTGGGCTCTGTCTGACAGCAAACAAGCCTGGTAGTGCATAAGTCATACAGTGCTTTGACACAGTGCTCTCTCTGTGTTTCTCTGAGGGTATTTTGAGCTAGAGTGGAATGGGATTAGGGGAACCGGAACTGGTTAAACAGGGAGCACCAGATGGTGAAATCAATGGAAGTTTTGATCCTTTCCATATCTACTGTAACTGAGGGTTAGGGTGGCAAATTCTGGGGAAAAAAATATCTGTGGTCAATATTTAAGGTAGATGGCAGTTTTAGATTGCAGCAAACTAGTTATCTTGTTTCTTTATTCATCCGATTGATCACACCCTGAATGCTGTTTTGCAGATGTGCAACTAAAACAGGCATCTGGGTGTCATATGTGAGACTATCAAAGAGACGTTTCTCTGCAATAGAGCAGGGACTCTTTGCATAACCTCGTGGTTACTATTGAAAACTTAATGAAAATGTATCACTAGTGTAGACACTGGTGGAAACAGTGGGGATAAAAGTGCAAAAGTGCCCTTGTGGATGCCGTTCCAGTGGAGAACACATGATGACACTGACCTCTAAAGTGCCATTCCAGTCGAGAAAATGTGATGAAATGTGCTCTAAGCTGCTCCTCAAGTGAAGAAAACATGATGCAGTACTATAAATGCTGGGCCGCATACTACAAAACATTCGGTAACACTTTACTTGACAGTACCGACATAACCATGACATGACATTGTCATAACTATGACATGACACTGTCATGAATGTGTCATAAACCCAATTAACAAGTCATAAACGTTTATGACTTCTGTCATTAAGTGTCATTCGGTTTTTGTCATGACAAGTTGACATTGTTTGGCTTGACTTGATTATGACAACTTTACATTAATCAAAGTGATATTACCAGAAGTGGTCTTGGTCATGACAACTTGACATTAAATTTGTCTTGATTATGACACTTTGACATTAATCAAAGTGTTATTACCAGACGTTGTCTTGGTCATGACAACTTGACATTAACCAGGATGACATGACCAGAGGATGTCTTTGTCATGACAAATTAAGATATCATGGATAAGACTTGTTGTCATGACAACATTATGACAGTGTAACTAATAAATATTTTGACCTCAAGTAAAGTGGTACCAATTGTATTGTATTCACTCAGTAAGATAAAAATATAATAAATAAATCAATTCTACATACTAAATATTATCTAATACCGGCTATACCTTGTTGTAAATAGAGCAAAAGAGAGCTGTGCCTGAATCAACTATCATCACGGAGTTATAGGCAGCAAAATGGTGAGTCACTCCTTAACACTAGAGTTTGCTAGCATCCATGCTAATCGGTGCTAATAGCATTAAACTAACGGGTTAGCTAAGGTGCTGTATTCATATGCTAATAGGGTAATTAGCCACATATTGCCCTTGAAAAGGCTAATGATTCTATCTATTGGTTATGGAAAGTAATGTTGCTTTTCAACACTATTGCTAACTTTTAGTGCATTCTTTCTACAGTTACCGGTGCAGGGAGGGATAAATAAGCACGCATGTCATAATGCCTCTAGATTACAACACTGTAGCTTCAGTTATGGGAAAATAATACAATTTGAGAGATGTTTACATGCAATTCATGCAATTATATTTAGGATATTGTTAATGTTACTAAGGTTCCATACAACTTGAATTAGAAATGCATTGTTTGTATAAAGGTTGCCTATTAATATAAATGTGCTTTTGGTACATGAAAGGGATTTATATACGTTTGATACCTAAGAGAAGAAATTTAAGAGGTTTAGATATTTCAATAGGGGTTAACTGAAATATGACCTCATTTTATTTTCATTGTAGCCTAAGCAATTGATTTTATTACTGAATAGTAATTGAGAGACATTTTTTTGGCCTTATCTACAGGTGGAGGAGGTGAAAAGGCTACACAGGGGAGGCCCAGTCCACAGAGGGATATTGAATCACATTGATTCTAAACATCCCAGAGACTTCCAGGGTTTAGAGATTCCCAGTTCAGTGGGCTGGGTGGCGAGCTACAGGATCGAGACTCTGAACGTAGACGTATTTCCCTTGATTCATTCTTCATGATGGAAGGACAAACGGAAACCAAACTCATATGGGCCCCAATGTTGAACATCTCTGAACTCTTGTCATCAAAGAACAATTGAGCTCATAGAACTGAAAAGGGTTTCTTTTGTGTGCACACTTTATTTTTTCAGTTAGTTTATCTGTATGTATGCCATATTTCTGTTTATATTAATACCACTTTACATGAGGTCAAAGAATGTATTTGTTACACTGTCATAATGTGGTAATGACAGCAAGTCTTATCTATGATATCTTAATGACAAATCAAAATGTTACTGGGGTGTTTTATCTTAACAGAAAGTACGTTACAAAGAGTACGCTTCTCAGTGGAAAGTTGTTGCACTTGATTGCAATTATAGAATACAAGCAATGATATTTAGGTTGTAAAAGGAATGAAGCAGACGTGTGCCACATCTGGATAATGAGGGGAGAACTTGCCTGTACTGGATGGGAATGCGTTATATTTTAGCCTTAAGTGTATAATCACAGGGTTTGGTTAAATGTACCCTCACATTTAAATGTTTTCCTGTCTGGTGCTGATAAACACCTATGCTCATACATGAGTAACGGAGCCTCGTACCTCTCAGTACGTCTCCATTCTGAAGCATTGACTCAGCAATGATATGCAGTTTTGCGATGGTGAAACATTCAGAGTGCTGGTTTCTTTTGAATATTTCATACCCAAACCAGAGAGATAGAGAAAAAAGAAACATTGGTTTCCCAAATGGTTGCACAAATTGAATTTCAAAATACAAAGTTCTGCTTTCCAGGAAATCTTCCTTTCTTCTGAAATTGTGTAATATTGCATGAAACAAAAAATCTGTGTTAGTTATAAGGAACTAAAATAAATTAAAAAAAAACTTCACTTCACTGATCTGCAACATAGGGAAACTGAAAATGCTCTGTATAACATTTTGTGACCATGTTAGATTTTGTTCTATGTTAGGATTATTTCATGTTAAGGTTGAGCAATGCAAAAGGTGAACATATTAACACATTCATGTCATGTATTGCTGTGTTGCAATACATGGCATGCTTTTTTTTCCCGGGGAGCAACTTGCTGATAAGCAGACAGCCTGTCTTGTATGAGTAAGCGGAATATTAAAACAGGAAATACTACTTTAAGTTATTTTTTGGGGGTCTGGATGTTGAAAAATAAATACATAAATTAAAAACAATTTTATTCTGGCCCAGAGCATCTTTAACCACATGAATTACACCCACACAACCAAGTCTTACTCAACATCCACACATGTGAATGTCACTTTGTGCTTTGCTTGAAAGCAGTACACAGCTCATATCCAGTATGTGATTGTCTAATAAACCTGAAAAAAGAAAAAAAAAACATTGCCATAGTGACTTAGCTTAATGAAAATGCACCGATTCCACATTGAGCTCAAACTTACAAAGAACTCAAAATCTAAAGAAAGTCCCTCTGACTGAAAGCATACTGACAAAGGGGAATTCCAAATGTCAGTGTTTGCAATTCAAATGGTTTCCTCAGCCAAGCTGTTTTCTCCAGTTTGTTTTTCTGTCTTTTACTGTATACTGTACAATAAACCCAGTGTTCTGAGGAAATGTAACATGTTTAGTGTTTGAGGTGTACCTCGCTCTGACGACAGAAGACCTTGAAAAAAAGGAGATAAGAGGACTAAAATACCTGAAACTAAGAGGGTGAGGGCAGACAGACAGACAGACAGACAGTGTAGGCATGAAGCTTTTCCTTCTTTTGACTCTCTTTGGAGGGGCAGGTAATAGTACAGAACTGATAGATACTGTACTGTCAAAAGTGTGATTATGGGGTATCAAATGGTGCCACAGACTTACGTGTTGATATGATAGATGTCAAAACACTTTTTTGTCTGTTTTTGTCTTTATTACTATTTGTGTGTTTTTTTTTAACAGCTGCAGTTGCCCTGAAGGAAGATAACAAGATTATTGGAGGGTATGAGTGTCCGAAGAATTCTGTGCCCCACCAAGTGTCTCTCTTCACTGGGTACAACTTCTGTGGTGGGACTCTTCTGTCTGATGAGTGGGTGCTCTCTGCTGCACACTGCCAAACAAAGTAAGAAAGATGATTGCTTACCTCTGTTTACAGCATGTAAAACAAAACTCTAGCAGGTGGTTAACAATTATAGATTTATATTGTGTTTGTAAAATGTCGCTGTAAGAGTACAAAGTCACTTTCAAAATGGATGTATTTCTTCTAGGTCAGATGTAGAAGTTCAACTGGGAGAGCATGACATCTGGGAACCTGAAGGGACTGAACAGCACATTATGTCTGCCAAGTTTATTCGCCACCCTGACTACAACTCCCGCACACAGGACAGTGATATCATGCTGATTAAACTGAGTCGACCTGCCACTCTGAACAGCTACGTGAGCCTTCAAAGTGTGCCAGCGATGGGACAATGTGCCAAATCTCTGGATGGGGGAGTCTTCGTCCCAGCAATGAGGGCTGTAAGTTACAGAGAAACTATCTGACTGTGTAAGAATGCTCCAAAAATGCTATTTCATGCCATTAATGTACGTCTTTTTCAGCGAGGTACCCTGATAAGTTGCAGTGCCTGGACACCCCTCTCCTGAGTGATGACACATGCCCTAATTCATATCCTTTCCAAATCACTGAAAACATGATCTGCGCTGGCTTTCTGGAGGGAGGGAAGGACTCCTGCCAGGTAATATAGAGCTCATGGCTACACAAAAGTACTGTTTCCGCCTCTTGAAATAAAGGATGCACCAGTTAAGATAATCATCTTTTTTTATCCTCAGGGTGACTCTGGGGGTCCCATGATCTGTGATGGAGAACTCCAGGGAGTCGTGTCTTGGGGGCATGGCTGTGCTTTGAGAAAAAAACCTGGGGTGTACACAAAAGTTTGCAATTACATCTCCTGTATCAAGAACACCATGGCATTTGGCTGAGCAGCAAAGATATAAAAAAATTCACATGTGAACTGGCAGTAAAGTCAACTATATGATGCACTGTGTGTACAGTGTGGTTTTTACAGTTATATTAGTGAGGCATTAGAATGAGAATGACATTGAGTATCTAGAATACAACATCCTATGTGAAGAGAAACACATCTGCCTCCCACACGCACTTTGGCTTTACATTACAGTAAATTAACAGACAGGTGTTTTGCTCTGCGGGTGTCTAGAACAAGTGTGTCTGAAAAGCCACTTGTGCTCAGCACCATAATTCATAGCTTTGGTGAGCATGACTGTAAATCAAAATGGCATCTATCTATCTATCTATCTATCTATCTATCTATCTATCTATCTATCTATCTATCTATCTATCTATCTATCTACCTCCCATGCTGTCACAGTGTTTGACTCTATACGAACTCTGACTCTGAGAATGACTTTAAAATGAATGGGCAGACATGTCTCTTGCTCACGGATACCATGGTAGAATACAGAGCAGTTAAGGAGTAAACCTGACATTTACAGTAAGCCAACAGTAAATCACAAAGGGCAAAAAAAAAATGCTGCTACACTGCTCTCTGTGGGTGGAAACTGTAAAGCATGTTGCACACTCTGGCCACACTCCATAATCACTGATTATGGAGCACTGTCTGCTACAAATATGGTACTTAGACAGTTGACTATCCAGTAACTGTTTTTTAGCTGTAGTTGGGCCTGAATGTTTGTGCAGTTTGTGTTTGGAGTAAAATGGAAATGTAGGCGGACATTATCAACCAGAGGTTTTGAGTTTTGAGCCCTTAAAGGAAGAATCGTATGCGCTGCAAGTCACCAACTCCCTGCCAGTGACACCGTGCTGTACCCTTTCTGTGGAAGGTCACAAACCGGCAATTAACAACAGCATCAGGTGCACATATGAGAAAACTCAATCCCAAAATGCCCGAGTGATTTTGGTTGCTTGGGTGTGGTGCAGAGCAGCGGGGTGAGTCACCAGGCATTTGCTTGACCACCAAATAAAGAGGCATAACGAGGACTCATAGCCTGTGTACAAAAAATAACTCTTATTGCTATGATGCTGGATGCACTTTTTATTTTTGAAAACACTGCTTTGGACAGGATGTTCGTTCTGGCGACTTAGATCTCCATGTTTTAAATCCTACAGAATTCCACAAACCATGTTTACGAGCTACTTAGAAGTTTTGGTAGCTTGGTAAAAGAGTCCTCCTCCTTCTGAAGTGTAGTGTCCTTTGCAGTACATGTTCTTGATGTGGCTACAGACCAATGCAGTTTATTCCTTTAGCGACTGCAATAATTAGCCGTGTCAGAAGAAACCAGAGTTTAGCCGTGACCTTTTTTATAAAAATGGAGCTATAAAAAGGAAATAAAGACAAAGGGAAATATCTGACAAGCTGATTGACAGAGTAACAATTTCATAATAATGGCATGTGAAAAGATTTAATCAAAGCACCTTACACATAAATATATAAAACAATTTAACAGAAAACGTTTTAGAGAACATATTAGAGGTGATGAATTAAAAGTGGTAAAACAATGGCAAAAAGCATACAGTGTTGTATATAGGCCTACATTTCTGAAAACATACAGATATCATGGAGAAAACCCATAGCATATACTGTATGTTAACATATGTAGTAAGTTAAGCCTGTTTACCGTCCCTAAACTCATCGACTGGCTCAGCCTCCACACATGACATCAACTGCCTGGTGGCTTCTATTTGGGTCTGACATGAAGCGTGTTGACGCTTTAGGCCAGCTCCTGCGGCTTAGGGTGTGGACCCTCATGAGCGGTCAACAGATTTCCCTGTAAAGTAACTCTACAGGGATGTAATCATTGTTAAGTCAGAACAGCGGCAGCGACTTAGTGTACCAGAAGGGGCAGCTTCAGTACTCTGAAGTTACTGATTAGTAGTATAGAACAGAGACAAGACTTCCTTTACTCTGTGACTCCAGTTTTGACTCCTATTACACTTCACAATGAAAAAGACCTCCCTTTTTGCCTACCTCCCACTACTTTACTACCACTTTGGTTTTTGGACTTCTGTAATGTCAGATAGGAGCCAGCAGAGGGCAACATCCAACTTGTATACAAGCTGGACTGCATTAGCTTGAGGCTACTTATCTTTTCTCTCTCAAGGTTAATGTGATTGAATACCAGACATTCTGCATTTCTAGCAAAACAGAATAACTTCAAGACTTTAATTTTCAATACCAGAGATGAAAGAAGTGTTCAGATGTTTTACCTACATGAAAGTAACCATTACTGTAAAAATACTCGGTTACAAGTAAATGCCCTGCATTCAAAATCTTACTTAAGTAAAAATACCAGTGTCAGCATCAAAATATATTTAAAGTTAAAATTACTCACTATGCAGAATGGCCCATTTCAGAATAATATATTTTACTAATTATTAATGCATTAATCTGTTCACTTCATGTAATCACTTAAATGTTGCAGCTGGTAAAGGTGGAGCCAATTTTAATTACTTTATATAGTGCTGTGTAACCTAATTTATAATAATATATCATAATTCGTTAGATTATATATATTTTCTATTATTATTTCAATCTGCAAAGTAACTAAAGAGTAAAAAGTACATTATTTGCCTCCAAAATGAAATACTCAAGTACGAAGGTAATAAGCTACTTAAGTGGCCTACAGTACTTGTGTAAATGTGCTTACATTCCACCACTGTTTAATACTCACTGTCTTGAACAATCGACTGCAATGCTTTTTTAATGTTTTTTTTTTTTTTTTACAATTCTTGTGCACAGATCTAAAAAGCGGGTTGAGCAATGAAATAAAATAAAATAAAACGGTGTTATTAAAATAGGTCTCGGTTAGTGTTAGGTCTGAAGCGATTTAGGCTGTCTGTAAATGCGAAATAGTAGCGCAAACCTCACAATAGGCAACCCAACAAAATCCTCCTAGATGTTCCAAACAGAAATGTGAGTTGATTGGTCTCCTGTGAATCTATTTGAAGCTCCTAATAGTGCCGCTCAGTTTGGGAACCTCTTTTTCTTTAGGAAACAGTCTGGTCAGAGTTGACAGACTAAGCATCTCTATGGTAAAAGAAAAAACAAAGCAGCCGTATGTACCGCACGCTCAGTCGGGACCACCGCCTTGCTCCTGACGCACGGCTGTGAGTCAGCGGGGGCGCGCGTAATTGATCATTCCCCAGACATACAAAGCGCGCACATGGCTCCATCCGTGTTCAACCTAGTAGCCTATAAAGCCAACAAACTTTATGCCAAGTTGCCGCACAAGAGAAACACCAAGTGGATGTCTCGCAAATTTAAAGCAGGGGAACTTGACATCAGGTAGGGTTAAAACAGATAACTTTGTAATGTGTTTGGTCACGTTCTTTCATTGTTGTTTTGCTGATACATTTACTTAAAAAGTGATAATTACAGTAGGCTATAATTACATTGGAATTACTATAGATAGGCTGTAATTTAAATACAAACAAAAAAAGGACTGTAGAATCATGGCAAGTCATTAAAAATGATATGATTTAAAATATATATTTTTAAATAAAAACAGGTAGCCTATCAGATTTCTGCTAGCGGTAAGATGCATGATGCCTTTACACATATCATTTACTGGCTATATTTAATCTTTTACTGTTTTATTTATTTATTTGATAGTTTAATTGATTAACATGGTGTCACTTCTTGCTTCATATTGCCACAGTTTAGGTCAGCTAGTTTCAGAATAAGGTTTTAAGCCTGTATGGGACATTTAGGATGAATAAGTATGGTTTGTAGTTGACCTGTAGTATTTTAAATTTGTACATTCAAGCAAATTAAAAAAGATTATTTCTTCCCAATAATATCATAAATTACGATATCATTGAATACATTAAAATATGTAAATAAAACAAGTTAAAAATGATAAATTATGTTAAGAAAGTATTCCGTCTTAAGGATACTCTGTAGCCTGTATGATATTATCCCCTGCACTGTTACATGGGTTCTAGTTGTCAGTGATATAGCTACATTCTAGGATTAACAGTCTTGGCACTGAGAACTTTAACAAGTTCTGGCCTGGAGCTTAAAGTGTTATGTATGCCTGGTAGCTGTATTATTTTCCAACTTGTATAGTTAACATGTCTTACAAGCGTCCACATAAAACAACTAATTCCATTTAATACAGCCTTTTATCCAAACACAGTGAGTGTCTGTGGACATTTTTAGCATGACAAGGACCAGCAGGAATCCGTCCTTTATGTACAAGCCATACCATAAATGTGGGTTCTTTGTGTCTGTAAGGTGAAGAAACACAATGGAGCTGAAACCTTTATTGAAGAAGCTGGGCACAACAGTTCGTGCCATCCTCACTTTCACCTTTGCTCTGCTGGTCCTGGGCGTAATGGTGTGGGCCTATGTTGACGGTTTCCAGCTGGCCACCTCCAAGTATGGAATCATCTCCTTTGGCTTTTATGGACTACTCCTCTCACTCCACGTGTTGGTCCAGAGCTTATTTGCCTTCATTGAGCACCGGCGAATGAGAGCTCGCACAGACCCCTGCACATTAACCAAAACCATTGGCTTCACTATATCAGCGTTCCAGGAGGACCCTGTGTATCTCAGAGAGTGCCTAAACTCCATCAGGGCCCTCAAGTATCCCCCTGAGCTGCTGCGCATCATCATGGTGATAGACGGGAACAAAGATGATGACCGGTATATGATGGACATGTTCAGGGAGGTGTTTGCGGACCAAGACCCTGGCTGTTATGTGTGGAAGAACAACTACCATACATGGGACCTCATTCAGGCCCAGCAGGATGTGGAAATGGCAACAGAAATGGGCCCAGGAGGGGATGCTGATCATATTGTAGGTGAGGATCTACAGCGAAAGGAGGTAGAGCGCCTGATCCAGAGCAAGAGGTGCGTATGCATCATGCAGAAGTGGGGCGGCAAGCGGGAGGTGATGTACACAGCCTTTAAAGCACTCGGGCCATCAGTTGACTATATACAAGTATGTATTTTTCTTTTAGAATTCATATTCCTTATATTTTGTTTCAGTTAAGATCATTTTATAGAAAAATGCTCATTTTATATGACATAACTCTGGTTCTCCATCCCCAGGTGTGTGACTCGGACACCAAGCTGGACCCTCTGGCAACCATGGAGCTGTGTAAAGTGTTGGAGAGTAACCACAAGTATGGAGCTGTGGGAGGAGATGTGATGATCCTCAACCTGAAAGACTCTTACATCAGCTTCATGAGCAGTCTGAGGTACTGGATGGCTTTCAACATCGAAAGGTCCTGCCAGTCCTTCTTCAACTGTGTGTCCTGCATAAGTGGCCCTTTGGGTAAGGAAAAAGCTTTTCTGTGACGTGGGTCAAAGTAATGATTCTACATGTCGAGCAGTGGTTGTCATGGCTTTAACGCACTGTTGTAACTTGCAACTGATAATTCTTTCTTGACTTTCTTCACGAAGGTCTGTACAGGAATGATCTCCTCCAGCAGTTTCTGGAGTCCTGGTACAATCAGATGTTTTTGGGAAGTCACTGCACGTTTGGTGATGACAGACATCTTACCAACCGAATGCTGAGCATGGGCTATGCTACAAAGTAAGAAGCTTATCAATATTGGGTGCAGAAATGATGTCAGACTCAATTATCTTGATGGTGTTATCTTTGGTGTGATGATAAAGATTTCATAGATTTTATTTTTGCCATTTCCTTCAGATACACAGCCCGCTCCAAATGCTACACAGAGACACCTGCTCAGTTTCTGCGCTGGCTTAACCAGCAGACCCGCTGGACAAAATCTTACTTCCGCGAGTGGCTCTACAATGCAATGTGGTGGCACAAGCACCACTTCTGGATGACCTACGAGTCCATCGTCTCAGGTATTTTCCCCTTCTTTGTCACCGCCACCATCATCCAGCTGTTTTGGACAGGCACGCTGTGGGACATCCTTTGGATCTTGTGCTGCATCCAGCTGATCGGGCTGGTGAAAGCGGCATACGCCTGCATCCTGCGAAGAGACATGGGGATGGTGTTTATGTCCCTCTACTCGGCTCTGTACATGACCAGCCTGCTGCCTGCTAAGTACTTTGCCATTCTCACCATGAACAAAAGCAGTTGGGGGACATCAGGCAGGCGTAAGATTGTAGGGAATTACATGCCCCTCCTCCCTCTGTCAGTGTGGGCAGCCATTTTATTAGGTGGGCTCGGTTACACAATCTACAAGGAGAGTCAACAGGATTGGTCTACACCAGCCAAGATACTGGAAACAAAGTTTATTGTCTTTGGCTGTGTGGCCTACACGTGCTACTGGCTGCTTATGATGTTCCTCTACTGGGTATGGTTCCGCCAGTTATGTAGGAAACGCAGCCAAAGTTACGCATTGAGTGTGTAGGCCCAAAGTGTCTAGTAAAGGAAGATAATTTATTTGAATTCAACAATATACCTTATTTTATTCAGTGGGTTTCATTTATTTATTTTATCTCACATTTCAGTAACTAATGGACATGGGCTTTCATGCAGCTGCTAAACCAACAAACTTCAAAATATTGTTAAAATTGATGATATGGATCCATATTACCTGAGCATTTTTGAAAAACTAAATTTATAATGACAAATGTCACTATAAAAGAAAAAGACTATAAAGACAAATGTTTAATTCATATAAAGGTGCTGTTGCACATTTAAATGAAACTATACTGAGGGCTTTTGGGCCAATGCACTTCTCAGGTTTATCTTTGTCAGATTATGATGGGAGAGATGGCCTTCCATCAGATATTTATTTATTATATCTAAAGATTGGAAATCTGCTATTTAGATAATTCTTTTGTATTCAAAAGGTGGGTAATGGATCTTGGGGTATGTGTCTTTTAAAAATATTCAGACCATATGTCCACATATGTGTATATAGATTACTTTAACAACACAATTAACTCCACTTGTATGACTGTGTCAGTTTAGTGACCACTACTTCACCACTGTATTGCATTGCACTGGATCCTGGATGGCACTTTCTGCAGCGTTGCAGACTTACTTGAAAATATAGAAAACTGTTATAAACAGTTATAGTTTTGCAGAGTCTGAGGATCAAAACATGGAGTCACTTAATGAAACCTGAAACAATGGGGACTGATGTTTCTTTAAATATTGTATACCTATATTTTATACCTATTTTCTTGATAGGGTGTACTGTGTAAGATGCACTTTGTTTAATTTGTAACATGCAGTTTTTTATGTAATTTATATATTCTAAGCAATACACTTGTATTGTCTGAAATGTGAAAATGTTGGTTTGGGGAACTTGTACCGAACTGAAAAAATTAAATATTTTTCTAATGTGCACAGCTCTGTCTTCTTTGGATCAAAATCAAAATATTTACAGAGTAAAACTGAAACATTGACGTAAATCAGTGCACAGTTACATAGTTACATAATACAGTATACAGTACAAGACACATTGATTGCAACACACAACATTGCTACACACCAGCATCCTAAATATAAACCCTTCTTCATGGTTAGCATCAGCATCGCTGCTGCCATCTGAGGGAGTGGCAGTGAATGTCCAAGTTATCCAGAATCACATGACAATCTTGACTGCATTGATAAGAAAAATGTTAAACTGCTAGAAGGCAGGGGTCAGGCTAAGTAACAAGAATCGCCCAGTAAAATAAACCGTAAAGTCACAGATTGAAGTGCAAAGTACAACCTGATGAATCAGAAGACAGAAAAAAAGAAGTTTCCATGTATAAGTATAGTTTATCTCTGTTTCCAATGATTAGCAGTGTTGCAGACTGACCGTCTGCTACTTCAAGGTAAATTATTAGTATTACTATCTCTGAGACGGAAACTTGGTTGGCAGGAGTGTTGATATAAACACAAACATCTGAAATAGAAAAAGTCAAATTACAAAATGTGATGGTGAGAAAGTTCTCCCTGAGTTTTCAGAGGCTTTTAAACCTGGTCGAGGAGGGTGAGTGTGTACAGTTCACCCATTCTTAAAGCAAATTGCAAAGTTTTCCCCCATGATTTGCTGGTAGGATACAGCCTCACAGAATAGGTGTCTTAAACTTGGGTTTACTTGTCACTGAACATAAACTTTAAATAATATATATATTTCATGTCACTAAAATGAACAATAAGTGCTTGTGTAAAAAAGTGCAGAGTTGTTGCCCCAATACTGAGTCAAACACTAATGGAAGACATGTTCTGTGTTGTGATTTGGATAAATTCACATTGGAAAATTTCAATATTTTACATATAAGAACATCTTCCTAAACTTATGTTGAGTGCAATTGAAAAATGTGGCGAGTGGGGGTGTGGCCTTGAACAACTGCCACTTTGCTCGTTTGAAAGCAATGATGTCTCTCTCTTTCTCATGGGTGGGCCAAATTCTCTCTATCTAGCACCATTTCTAGCCACTGGGGGACCATAAGCAGGCTGGGGGAACTCATATTAATGTTAAAAAACCTCATAAAGTGACATTTTCATGCCATGGGACCTTTAATCACTTCTGATGCTAATGACTCCCTGTTCTGTAATACTTAAAATGACTTTAAAGCTGTCTTTTACTGCTAGAGAGAGAGCAGAGTTGTCACAATTCCACTGGCAATCAAAAGTTTGGATGGACAAACAGTTATTTATGTTCAGTACACAGATAACATCATCAATAATGTGTTGCCGAATGCACAAACATCCAAGTGGCACTTGGCCATACAGATACTTTTTTTGCACTTTTGTCAGTGATCTTTATGTTTGACAAAGTAAAAGTAAATACAAATACAATACAGTAGAAAATGCAAGTATAGTACATTTAGATAGCACTTTAAAGCAAACAAGTTGCACCAAATTGCTTCACAAAGACAAAAAATATGTATACAAGCACAAAACACACATACAGTATATGCATAGATATGGTGGAAATACAACAATATTCAAGTAGAATAAAGTTGCGACACAAATTGAAACCCTTGAAATCATTATATATATATATATATATATATAGAGAGAGAGAGAGAGAGAGAGAGAATACAAGTGCTAAGAAGTCATCGTCTTTATCTCTCACAAAATCTGCCATGTTCATCGCCATTCACTATGTCTACTGTAGGAAAAATAGCCAGCTAATATTCACACCGGTATGTTGACGGAAGTTGGGGGGTTTCAGGTGTTGTGTGATATCTCTGCGCCCAAGTAGCAGTGTATATATAGTCCCATGTCATTATCTGCTTAGGATATCGCCTAGTCTTAATCTGCATTGCTATTTGAACTCGTGAATACGCAGACCACAAGAAGTAATTCGGTTTTTTTGTGTTCTGTTGTTGGCTCACTTTTACTCACGACTATCCGACTATGCTATCCGGCAACAAAGGATTCCATTCACTATGCTAAGCTAAACTAGCGATGGCGCTGCCGGACTAAGACAATGCACGCACTGAGACAAAAATGCGTTTGCCCACCTATCTAAATCTAGGGGAGACGGTGAATAACCCCTATTTGACAAAACGGTGGCGTGTTCCTTTAAGGCGCATCTTAAAAACATCCACAGACTCAGCCTGTCTAATGGCTTCTGGTAAGCTATTCCAGATCCGAGGAGCAGCAACAGAAAAGGTCTTTTTAACTATGATTGGGTCACAGTCAACATGCAACCTTGGGCTGATCTAAGGGGTCTGGTGGTGCTGGAAGGGGTGAGAAGTTCTGATCTATATGCAGGGGCGGAGGGAGAGAATTAAGAGGGTTTTGAAATGTATCCTGAAGTGAACGGGGAGCCAGTGTAAGGATGTGAGGACAGGGGTGATGTGGTCTTGCTTCTTTGTCCTGTTATTTACAAGGCGGCTGCATTTTGGACTAGTTGTAGCCGGTATATGGTAGCCTGGGAAATGCCAAGGAAGAGGGAAATTACAGTAGTACAGCCTGGATGATATTATATAACATATAGAAATAGATGGAAATTAAACTAAGGCAATTCTAAACAAAAAACAAAAATTCTAGAAGGTGTGGACCTGTCCAGCTGCCTTACTGTTTGTTCTGTGAAAAATGCTTCATTTATGCTATTTTTTGTATTTATTCTTTTTACAATTTTTGTTTGGACAAAATTATAACACAAGACACAGAACACAAGGCGGGCTTGTTGGCTGCTGCTGGGAACAGCGGTCCCCTGGAAGCCTTGGAGTTAAGCTTTTCTTTGAGAAAAGAACATAGAACGGCACTTAGATCTTTCTTAAAAAAGGAAGATGTGTTCGGAGTTTTGCCGACCGGATACAGCAAAAGTTTAATCTATCAACTAGCTTCGCTACCTTCTTCATTGCTCTGCCTCGTTGTAGCGTTATCCTATTATGTGCAGAAATAATTTGAAAGACAACCGTTTAACCCACCCCTCAAATTTGAGCCCTGTCAATGGTGAGTTCCAAGACCCAACATCTTGATGTGGGTCTGGCTTGTCAGGCTAGACCTGACTTGACTCCCTTCTCCAGAATTTTATTTGGATGACCCTCCAAAATGATATGGAAAAATAAAAAGAGACAACCCTCTCCAACAACTTATTGATGCCTTCTGTACTGGTTAGCACTTGTGCAAAGATGTAGAGATGCTCATTGATTTTGTACAGCTATGACATACATGACTTAACCTCTGCATTCTTATCTTAAGCATCACACTCCTCTGTTATGGTGTGGTGGCCATTTCAGTAGATTTACTCACGAACATTGCTGTGGAAACACAATAAGCATGGAAACTCAATGTACACTTCCTGCATTACGGCATTACTTCAAATACTAACTTACTCATCTAGTAAACTAGTATTTACATGAAATTAAACAATAAAACATTGAGACCAACAAAGCACACTGGGTAATAAGAAATTGGTTGCTGGTTGCTATGGACTCGTCACTATCAGCTTCCTCAGTCATTGTATATTTTAGCATAAGTAAAGCTGCCGAAGACAAGCATCAATTTGGGAGCTTGCACGCTACCACTCCATCCTTCTCAAATGCCTTGAAAAGACTTTTGTTTGCACAAGTTCACAAATAATCACTGGACCGAAAGGATATTTGAGTCGGGTAGGGCTGCAGCCTGGAGACCTCCCGTCTCATGCCCTCCCAGATAGGTGCTGCCCGCGAGCTTCGACTTTTCAAAATAAAAGCTTGCATCCGGTCCGCTATGATTTTGTACGGTGTTTTGGATGTTTTTGAACTAAATACTACGGCAATCATGCTAATGAATAAAATTATTTTTCAGCAGATGTGTTAGTTACAACACAATGGAGCTAGCAAAGCCGTTTTGTGTTCATATATGCAAGCGGGATTTATTCAGTTTGGGAAGTCCCACGGTCTCTAAAACTACAGCTCAAATTGTCTGGCTGACTAAACAAGGAGGGACCAATCTGCTAGTAATAGGGGCAGAGACTGAGAGAGCACCAAAACAAGCCACTTTGAAATTTTGCTGTTCTTATGAATACAAAAGTTGGGTGACCCTCCCACCTAGACTAAAAAAAATGTGGATGACCCTGACATCAACAAAGAATAAAAAGACATGACCCTCCCCTATTTTCCTCCGGTGGTCCATTCCATAAATACCGAACGGTCCTTAAACTGGACGATTTCCATGCCCGTATTAGTTTCCAACAGGATATCAGGAACTGTTTCACTGAAACTTGGCTTAATCCTGAAATACCTGACAACGCTATACAACCAAGTGACTCTTTGTCTATACAGAAACAGAACAGAGGAAGAAGAAAAAAATAAAGGAAGCAGGCATATGCTTTATGGTGAATAAGGACTGGTATGACAGCAGGAATAATAAATTGCTATCCTGCTCACCTGATCTGGATTTACTGTCAATCAAATGCCAACCGCACTTTCCAGTCCTTCCAGAAAAATGCAGAGTTTTTTTGTGATTGTTGCGGGCAAAAATCCTTGATTATGCGGCACGTTTTCTTAAAAAATGCGATGGAATATGTGGGATATTTATGCAACTTTTAGACTTTCAAAAATCGTTAATAATATAGACAACAGGACTTAACCAAAGAAATTTGAGTAGACATCAGGAGGACGGTGATCAAGGCAATATAAGATTAGATACACTGACTTTCACACACTCTTTAGAAATCGAAAAATACTTCTGACCAAAAAAAATACTTTTATGACGCCAAAACACAATTTTGTCTCTCTCTCGGAGACAGCGGAAGTAAACAGAATTCCAAATTGGCTGGAACACGTCAATTGCCCCTACATGCAACAGGGTCCAACTGCAGCTTGCAGCAATCGCTCACGCCACGCCCCCTGCTCACTTTGCTCACGCCACGCCCCTTGTTTTATTTGCCTTCAAAATAAAAGCCCCCTTATTTTCTTTGCCTTCAAAATAAAAGCACCCTTCTTTACAGCTGTATGCTGTAAAGCTTGTAACGTGGATGAGAGATAAAGCAAAGTCCTTTTAGGCAAGTCATACCACTCGGCCGCCATCTTGGCAACGCCTCCGGGCAGCTATTTCGGACTAACAAGACCAGGCTCCTATCTAAATGAATGGGCAGAGAGTCAGAACTGCACTTTCACTGGTCATCGGGACATAAAAACTACATGTATAGAAACAGCAGTAGAATATGATAAAAATCGCCGAAAAAGTTTGATGACTTTGCCCCAAAATAAGGTTTAAAATGCCTTTTTCCCCACAGGTTATACTGTTACTACGCATGCGCAAGGGTTCACGACACCAACTTCATTTACGCCTCTATCCAGAATGCCGGTGTTGTGCCCATAGATATCTATGGTTGTGCCAAGCCAGAGACAATTTAAGGACTTTGGCCAAGCACTTAAACAAATGCTCAATGTCATTTGTTTTATCAGTGTACAGTACAATATTTTGAATTATTATTTTTCTTGTGTCTTGTTCTTCTTGGGTCTCACTTTTTCTTGTTGTTTTAACAGTTACGTTAATGCTAGCTAACATTATAGCGTTGATAACTGATGCTACGTCATGAAGTTAGCTTCGTCGCGTTGCTAATATTAGCAAAAAAAATTAGCTGTTTCGGATGCTAACGTTAGCATAGCTAGTCTAGTCTTTTAACGTTACTTACCGTTAGGCTGGTTTAGTAGGTCTCCGCTGTCGCAAAACCTCAACTGTGCGCATGCGTTGTTGAAGTTAAAAAGTTAAAACCCGGCTTATGTTTTGAAAACAATGTTTAATGGGGCCTGCAGCTAAAGTTAATCAAGTAACTACACTAATCAGCATTTGACTGCCTCACCCAAAACCTAGCTTCTAAAGAATTAATCAGGTCATGTCTGACATTTAGCATATGAAGAAGACTCATTGTCCCCACAGGAAAGGTAACTATTGTTTCTGGTTTTGGGGAGCCACTCCCTGCAGGGCCAGACGTGATTAGAACAAAGGAAATGCAAACTCTGTAAACTTGAACAGAATCGGCACTACCATGTGAAACGACCTTTGACTGTGACCTGGGGTAAACCTAAAATCAGAGATGTGTCTTTAATCAGAGACCCACAATTCCACAGGAATATAATTTGGAAACTGAGATGATTTCGGCACTTCAATCGGCACTTGTATTGAGGATTGAGGAAGTGGCATGTCTGTTCTAAATAGTCTCTGGATAAAGCCATGGATGAGCTCTCTTCCTGAAACTGCAGGCTAACTGCTAGCGCTAGCTAGTAGCACGACATAATGATTAAATCTCCTTGGTTGTCTAGCTAAATACATCTATCGTTTATTTAGCTAAGTATGTAAACGATCAGCAACAACGAAAACACAATGTTTAACATGAATATTTTCATTGTCCTGGTCACGGTTTATGCCACTGTTCTGGAAAAATATGGCTTTTGGTCTCGACCGAGTCAATGTGTCTTTGTTATGTGTATAATAACATTGGAGGGAAAGTGAAACACAGCTTGGACGGGGATGCTGTTGGCTTTTCACAAGTTTAGCTAGTTAGCTAACGCTACGCCGACGTTTGCTAACGTTAGCACAGCAGCGTTAGTTAAATACCGGTATTACAACTGCCTTCGGAGCTGCGTCCACGTTGTCAACATAAGACATGTGGCGTTAGTGCTCCTTTTTTATCATACTTTTATTGAATGAAATATTAAGCTTAGCTCCTATGAAATAGGTGTTTTTGTAACATTACACACAAAGCTAACTGGCTATAGTTAGCCTGTATGTATACTAGCGGTATTAGCTAACGTTGCGTAGCCAGCCAGCAACTTCGGCAATCGGCGAGCTAACCACGACAGTATGTCGCCCACAATCAAAAAGCTAAAAAGCAGTCAATCTGCAGTGATGTTTGAAATGGAGACACATGGATGTGTTAGCTGTCGTTGTTAGCTCGCCGAAACTACTGCCGAAGCTGCTGGCTGGCTATGCAACATTAGCTAATGTCCGCTAACATACGTACAGGCTAACTATAGCCAGTTACCTTTGTGTGTAACTAAAAAAAACTCACCCATCTCGTAGGAGCGAAGTTTAACGTTTCATTCAATAACATTATGGTTCAAAAGGAGCACTAGGGCCACAGGTCTTATGTTGACAACGTGGACGCAGATATAGGAAACTCCGAAGGCACTCTTAATATTTACCTAGCTAGCCGTCTAGGCTAACGTTCTTACGCTAACGTTAGCGAAACGTCGGCGTAGCATTAGCTAGCTGTCTAAACTTGTGAAAAGCTGAACAACATCCCCGTCCAAGTAATAAATAAACACTAGGCAAATATGTTGTTACTGAAGCTAGTAGGCTACCATCAAAACGTGAGATATCTAATCAATATGTTTACAACTGTCGGGGGGTTTCACAGGTGGGACTGGCAAGTTAGCCCATAGCTAGCATATAGCTAGCTTGATGCTTTGTATTTTCTAAGTTTACCAGTACCTCTAAGTTTACCTTTAACACTATTTGGAGACATGTTTAACAATGATATACATATATTGAGTGCTATATGTACCTATGAATCAACAGTGGTGGTTAACCTGCAACATGGGCTTTAATACATCCATGGTCAAACTGCGTCTTGTAAACTAACCCTGAAAGTCGGAAGTTGCGTGCCAGCGGGGGCGTGGCGTGAGCGGGCGTGGCGTGAGTAGGGGGCGTGGCGTGCTGCAAGCTGCAGTTGGACCCATCTCCCTACATGCCCTGAAGCATATCCAGTTCTACACTGTGCAACCACCTAAAAAACCTGTGTTACATTTAACCCTGCGTTACTTTGTGCCCCGCGCTCCCCTACATCCACGCAAGTTCCCGTTTGGTTGTTTCTGGTGGTCTTTGGTTGTTCTGAGTGCGGTTTTAGTTATGGTTTATTTATACCAGCTCCATTTAAGTTTTTGAAGTAGCATATAAAAAGGTTTGCGGTCACTTGATTTAGATTCTCTCAAAAATGATTGGTCTTATAAAATCTAAGTAAGATAAACATAGCAAGAGAATATTTTTAGGCTAATAACAATACTTTTGTGCTTGATTTCGTTTTTTTAACTATTAGGTGAACATATTTAAAACAAGAATCTATCAATAGAGCGATTTTCACTACTAAAAAAATTCACTTCTTTCATTTAAAAAGGTAAAAGAAGAACTAAAGCTAAAAGGGAAAGTGATCACTTTCCCTTTTAGCTTTTGTTCTTTGTTTAACTTCTTTTCTGTGATGGCCCTGCCCCAGTATAGGCTATCAGCCATTTCTCAGTTGATCCACCATTGTGCTTCATGTATTGCGGATTTAAGGGTTAACTAAAATGCCTAACACTGGTCAGGCTAATTGGAATAAAAGAACGCAACATTTTGAAACTCTTCCATCTGCTTAGAAGGCTACAGCTAAACCTGAGTTTCCGATAGGCCTATCCGCCCCGCCACAAAACTGTAGAATAACAAAGTCCCCAAAAGTGAATGCCTTAAATTAACTGAAAGACACGTGTAGCAGCACCATGTTTCAATTTCAGCTCAGTGTAAGTCTTACCTCTTTCAGACCACCTACCACGGTTGGGCTGAGTTGTCTGATCGGGGTACATCGTTATATAGATTCCTGGTCATGACAATTTAGATCACCTGCGTCCACCCAGGACCAATCAAACAATTACCTGAAGTGCTAGAAATGGGTGGGGCATTACGTCATATTCAGTAAACAGCTAACATCACATAGGCCTACTCCAGTCCAATGTTTTGTTTTTTATATTGTCTCGACCTTAAAGCTGTCAACACTTTCTTTTGACAAATGTACAAACACATTGTGTTGTGATGATTGTATTACTACTGTACAATAAAGAGTTAAAAAAAAATAAACATACTCCAGTCCAGACCTGTCCGTCTTTATATCAGCAGAACTAATAGGCCTATGTTTTGTAGCTACTTGAATCTGTCATTGTACAGTAGGGAGAGATAAAGCTTTTATGATAGTTTCTCAGTGATTACGTTCTAAAGCACAAATAAATAACAAACCCTTCCCAGATGATTTGTGCATACTCTATCCCTATGGACTTATTTTTGTTTCTTTATAACCAAGCAAAAAAAAACATAACCAATCCCACTCCTCTTGCCTAAACCTAACCAACCCAACCAGAGCAGGCAACGAGTACTAGCCATTCAGGGATGAGTTCCCTAACGAATATTCATGAGTCTTCCCCTACCATCCTGCAAAACATTTTTTTGCTCCCCGGCCGTGTTAGTGCTTTTCAGAGAATGTTTTATGAAGATATCATAGACTGTATATTATTAGTGGACAGCGCATCCGGTTCGGCAAAGTGCTGCAAATGCGGAAGTGCCTTAAACCTGCATTCTATCTGAATTCCAGCAGGGGGCGACACATGCGGTTGCAAAAGGAGGTCAGTTTCTGTAGAAGTCTATGAGACAGTGACCCACTTCTCACTTGATTTATTACCTCAGTGAACATTTTCATGAAGAGTTTATAGTCTCAATTGCTAGTTTTAAGTCTTCTGCAACACAGAATGATGTTCATTGGCTATGATGTGATTGACAGTTCGCAGCCTGTCAATCATGACAGAGGTTTAGCAAAGCTTATCTATGGCACGTAAACTTCATTTTGGAATTTGACCACACTTTCTTCGTAGAGACTGTGACACTTTGGTCGCCTAATAATATCTTGTTCAGCGTTTGGTTGGACGACAAGACACTCAAAGGTACGGTCGCCGAGAAGGTTCACACAAATACAAAAGCTACAACGCAAATACAAAAGCTACAACACAAACGTTAAAGCCACAACACAAATACAAAAGCTACAACGCAAATACAAAAGCTACAACGCAAATACAAAAGCTACAACGCAAATACAAAAGCTACAACACAAACGTTAAAGCCACAACACAAATACATAAGCGACAACGGAAGTAGCTAAGTTTTTTTTCTTTTTTTTTTCTAAACTTTATTGAAGAATGTGGACATATGGTAGGAAGGAACGTCTTCTGTACATCTTAACAGTCTATGTTCTAAATGAGCCAGGGGGTTACTAAGGAAAACAAAACCAAAAAAAAGCAAGAAAAATTCATACAAATATTTTGTAAAGCTTACAAAGGTCATATGATCTAACAGCTTTTTTGTTTGCACAGGTAGAAATGAAAAAAAATGTATTGTTTAATATTGGCAGCCAGCTCCAAAAAGCTTGGCTTCTTTTTCAAAAACTTTGATTTATGTAAATAAAATTTGGTTAAAATAATTATCAAATGTATCACATAATACTCTGAATAAAGCTTTCTATCATATTGAATGAATCCAAACAATACATTTTCCCAAAGTAATGTGAATTGAGGGTAAATGTGAACAGCAATGAAATGTGATAATCTGCTCCAAAGTCTCTTGGTATATTGGCAAGACCAAAATAAATGTACCAGTGTTTCATTTAGTTCTTCACAAAAAGTACAGCTGATATCAATGTCCTTTTTCATTTTCTGCAGGTAATGGTTAGTTGGGTAAAATCTGTCGAGCATTTTGAAAGAGATCTCTTTAATTTTGTTGGTTAACTGTTCGATGGCATGGAAGGTGTGGGAGTTTTCCTGGATGATGTGGTTGTTTGGGGAACTACAAGGACAGAACATGATGAGCGACTGAGAAAGGTGATGCACAGGCACAAAAATCTGGATTGAAGTTGAACAAACAAAAGTGTCAGTTTGGGGTGGGTAATATTACGTACCTGGGTGACAGACTATCTGCAGCAGGATGCAGAGCCAGACCCTGAAAAGATAAGGGCTAATAACAGACATGCCATCACCCAAAGATAAAACTGAGCTGCAACGTGCACTAGGCTTAGTCAACTATGTGGGAAAATTCATTCCCATCTTTCTGCTAACACAAGAGCATTGCGCAGCCTGCTAGAAAGTGGAATTGAATGGCATTGGGAACATGAACATGTGGCTGAATGGGAAATGCTCAAGAACAGTCTAGTTAAAGAGCCAGTGCTGAAATATTTTGACCCAGCGCTCCCAGTCAAAGTATCCACAAAAGAAGGACTTCATCAACACAGCCCTACGTGGTGTCCAGTGGCATCCCACCAGTGTGGAGTACAGATGCTGCCATGTCGGATCTTTGCAAAGACTTGAACTGCTCACAAACTGATAGTCCTGATGGTGTGCTCATTGTTGCTGGAGACTTCAGTCAGGCTTACCTTAAGAAGTTTATTCCTGACTTCCATCAGGGGCGGTTCTACATTGAATGATGCCCCAGGCAAGACCCCCTACGAGCGCCCCCCACACACACAATTATTTTTTTTTAAGGTGCACAATCTCTACCTCCAACACTGCCAAAAGACACAATATAGAATAAATATTCAAAATAGCAAATCCTTCATCACACAAATGTGTAAACACACTAAAGAGAATGTAATTATTACACTATAGCACTAAGAACAGAAAACCCAAACTAAAACTTAAACCTGACCTTTCTAGCCTTCCTTGATGCAAAATCATCAATGATGTCATCGTATGAAATCTGCTCCCCTATTGAGTGACTGATATTGATGACGGCGAGGCCAGTGAGGCGTTCCTGGGACATGGTTGACCTCAGGTATGACTTGATCAACTTTAGTTTGGAAAAGCTCCTCTCTGCTTGAGCCACAGTGTCTGACAGGGACGGACTGGGACCAGATATCAGCCCTGGCATTTTGGCCCAGACCGGCCCACCACATAAGATCACAAATAAATAGATAGATAGATAGATAGATAGATAGATAGATAGATAGATAGATAGATAGATTTTTATTGATCCCAAAAAAATGTGAAATACCAGTGTTGCAGCAGCACAATATCAGACACAGCACACACAAAATATAAATGAAATAATATGATACAATATACATGAAATAATAATAGGATAGAATATAAGAACAAATAATTTAAAATATATACACGTTGGGAATAAAACTGTACAACTAGTATTGATAAAGCTGTACCCGTCCTTGCGCTCCCCTGAATATGTATACCAACTCCTACTCCTAAAACTACTAACACCATGTAATGAGTAAGCAAGAATCAGTGAGAGTTACACATTAAATACTTCAACAAAGTGCCATATCATTTCAAGAGGCCCTATGCTATAATTTGAGCATGAATTTCAATGTCAATGCAGATAGAAAAGCATCAATTCTCGTTAAGAACATTTGCATGATGTGCAACGTTTATATAGGCTACTAATGCAATCATACAGTAAAGCATTCTCACTCTTTTATTGTTGTAGTGTTATCATCAACAGTTTGTCCACACTCAGTTTTATCAAGGGAGGGTGTTTTAAGGGGAGTTGTGCTTACCGCAGGTTGTAGCCTCACTCCCTCATCTCTGTCCCTCTCCTCCTAAAGTCTCCTCCACTGTCCATGTCACTGTAGCCGACACCAGCACCACTATCATCGGCCACGGGAGCTGATAAAGGTCCTGCTACTGCCGAAAACATGTATTTTCGCTTTTTTCTTTTATTTGAGCCGCTTGGGTAACTTTGTTTCATTTTGGCGTTGAGACCATTGACATAAAAGAAAGTTTTAGACTCATCTTGCTCCATCTCTGTGTAGCCTACTTCCCATTTCTCCTGTCACCGTGTGTTTATCTTTCGCGCTGCGGCGCACTGTTACGGGCTGGTCCATTTCATTGTGAAAGTGGGGGGTGTTGACCTCTCTCAGCAAGCAGGGCGCCTGCCTTTTTTCTTTTTTTTTTTAAGTTCTCGTGCCGCCCCCCATGTGACATGAAAAAATGCCGCCCCAGGCGGCTACCTGGTTCGCCCGTGCCAAAAACCGCCACTGACTTCCATCAACATATTGACTGTGCCAAGGGGAATAAACACTCTGGATAACTGCTATAAGCCATTTTAAAAACAGCTATAGAGTGGATTTGCTGTGCAATTTCATTCTGGCCATCTTGTAAAAGAACGGTGCATGTTCCCAGTGATGCGTGAGGAGAGGAAATGTCAAGCCAATCAGAGGCCGCTCTTCCGTCTGAAGTCTTGCATTGCCAGACCTTCCTCCACAGCGCTGCGGAGGAGAGTCTGGCTAGTCCACATAGCATTCCGGGATGGGAGTGAAACGTGCTCTGGTTTATTGGCATTTCTTTAAACCAATCACAATCTTCATGGGCGGTGCTAAGTGCCAACTTAGCAGTGCCACGGTGCCACTGCAAAACTTGTTTTAGTTGTTTTAGTCGTGCAACAGAAAATATTGGACAGATATTCTAGCTAGCTGTCTTAATTTACCCCGCAGAGATCAGAGGAGCAGTTAACCATAGTCCTCATAAATCCACAGGAGTTTAAAATTCCAACACAAAGAAAGCGTAAAGTAACAGACATCTAGCTGAAGGAGATCCGGTGGAATTTCCGGAGGCAATGGAGCAATCCTGGAAGTGGAACGTCATGGATATAGACTAACAGTATGCTCTTCACTACACAAAGCAGTTTGGAGCACATTCCATTACACCACTGTCGAAGTCACTGATGAGACAGTCAGTAAGTCAAGACCTCTGATGGTGGTTAAAACAACTGTAGTTTGGCAGACAGGAACATTTTCTCACATGAGTAAAAGTTCTGGATTTCCTCAAGAGCAGCGTCAACATTAGTCATCAGATTTCACAGTGATATACCGTGTTTGGTCTCTAATAGCAACATTTTTACTATGGATATTTTGCCCAAATTGTAAACCAGCCAGTTTGAAGCTCAGAGCTCTGGGGTGATATACAACATAAGAATCTGTTTCTGTGCAGCTATAATGCCTTAATGAGTCAGGAAAAGGAGATTTAAAAGACGTTACAAGAAAACCAAGAGTGACGAAGCCAAACATCACTTCCCCCCATGTCTGCTTTCAATTAGCTTGTCCTTCCCCACCCTGTCCTGGACTCAGTTTAAGCTGGCGCACATGTTGAGGCTAACGTTTGGTCTGTTACAAATGGGAAGGAGAAATATGGACCACAAAGTATTGTGTCACCTTCAGCTCTAAACTCTTTTGGTCTCATTCGGTCAATTCACTTTGTCTTGGAGGAAGCTGTCATTTACAGAGATACTTTTCCAGCAAACTGCAGTAGCTCATCCACAACACGTGAAAACCACCACAGTGGTTACAATTGAAGATGAAATACATCATAATTAATACAAGATGATATCAACTGTGGTAGATAAATCAGCACTACATGGTTTATTATAATGTGTATGATATATCATAATAGATAATTTCATGTTTTTGCTTTTCACAACACAACAAAACAACATACTACAAGTTTGTTGTTGCTCTTTGTTGATGTGGCTTGTGGTTGTCATTACCAATGCAGTATTTTCCAAGTACATGGTCTACATTTTATTTTTCTTTCCATGTACTCCTTTTTGTACGGCAAAAAATAAATAAAACAAATGTAGAGATGAGAGAATGAAGCAATATACAGAATAAGAATGGAGAACTCTGTTAGATCATTTAGTTATTTTTGGCACACAGTATTTGGACAAATTAAGTTGAGGGTGTTCCCTCGGTCTGCAGAGACGACATCAAGTGTGTCATCTGACCACCTCAGGGTTAGCAGCAGCATGTACATTCATACTGGTGGAGCTGCAATCATTTACTGGAACTTGCGCAAAAACACATAGTTTGAAGATGCAAACCAATGAACACCAATCAGAGCCCACAACATTCCCCCAACTTTAAATGTGAAGTCACTGTCTGGAGCAATCAGTAACATAAAGGTCACTTTGTTTTTGAGCCAAAACCGTAGTTCCCCCTTGGGATTGTCGGAGTCATTTTTTATACTGGAGCGTCACAACAATAAGTATTGTGATGGGTGTACAATATCATACACAGGAATTAAAGCCTCAAACAGTTGAAAGTTAAAGGATAAGAAAATGAATTACACCTTTTATACACACACAATTCTGAAAGAAAGGACTGATTTATGGCTCTGTCAACACAGATCTGCTGAAGGAGCTTTTTGACAAATAACCTTTATGATGCTTTTAACCTCCCGGGCACTCCTCACTGTTGCCTATTGCCTATTTAGATAGAGAGAGTGAGTAGTCGTCCAAATGAGAGGAAAATGAGACTCAGTCTAGAATTATATAATCCAGACTACACCCCAAAAGTAATTCAGATACCATTTCACATCTTTAGAGTTTACATTTCATGCTGTAAGGCTGGTCACAATGCATCATTAGTTGCTTTGGCAACGGAGCAACCCAGTGGAAAAAATACAAGCATTCTGCCCATTAAATGACAAGTTGAGTGTTGAGTCATGTCTGACTATATTTAAACTGTCCACAAGTGCTTTATAAGACTTGCAGGTCCCAGTCAGTCCTCACATTGTGTTTCCTCCACCAATGAGACATCATTCATTTAATATAGCCATCTACTGTATATTGTGGAACTCAACACACACTTACATCAATAAAGTATTAGTGTGATAATCATTTCTGTGACCTCTCACAGTTGCATAGGTCCATCACCTTTAGTCTATCCCACCTCTAAGTAGCTTATAGATTAGACATAGGTCAAGATAAGAATTTAAAGGTTAACATGCAAAATGAGTTGTAATTCTCAGGAACTTTAGAGCCAATCTGTGTTATATATTGTATGTATGTACAGTGTTGTGACTTTGATTCTTTATGTGTTTATACCAGAAACACAGCATTGCAGACTTACAGTACAAACAGTAGTTGTAGCTATACCAAAGTTATTTCCTCTGTATTTTTTCTGGGTTTTTAGTATCTAATATCCCTGGGGGATACATTCAGACAAAAAAATCGAAATAAGCTAATTTTCACCTCATGTCCTTCGTGCTAATTTGACCACTGCACCATTTGTGCAGTTTGTTATGATTAACAATGTACCAACTGAACAGATTTGAAGTTGTTTTTTTATGTAGGACAGCACGCAACTAAGAGCTCACCAGGAACTTTGTTATTTTCTCTTGTCTCTATACATTTTAGCACCAGGATGGTTGTAATATTTTTGCTTAATTTGCATCTTATTGCTACCACTTGTGTCTTTCTTTGACTCTGTATGCACTTGTGCTGCATCTAAAATTCACCTTGCGTTTTTTCTGAACACACTTACAGTCGGTGCTTTGAATTAAAGGCTAAGATGCTGATGGTAAACGGATATGTATCAACTGTTCATTATCTTAGTTCATGGGGGACCTTAATTTATGACTTATGATTTTCTAAAACAGAGTGTCTATTTGCACCCCCGGTACGAGTAACCTAGGCCACACAGCTGAGCTATTCACAACCTGTGACGACACAACAAAAACACGTTGCTCACTTCCTGTTTGGCGAGATGGCGTAGACACGCGTTAAGTCTCGCTCCCACTCTTTTTTCTGTCTTTAATAGTTTTAAAACCCTACCATTTCTTTTATTCCACTATCAAGTGGTCAATATCTTTGTTGCATACATTTCGGCATCAAATTATGGCAGCTAAAACTACAAAACAAAGCAGGAAGGATCAGAAAGCCGAGGCGAGCGGAGACGACGGCAAAGAGGTTAACATGGCAGCCATTGCTAGCCTTCTTGAGGAACACCGCGTTGCTCTATCTGCAGACTTTAACACTGCCGTTTCAGCACTCGAGGTTAAGCTAGACCGAATTCAAACTGCCGTGACGGACCACGCCTCGAAGATTGCCTCGCTCGAGACACAGGCTAACGCACAGGATGACCGTGTGCAAGCCCTGGAAACGACCTGTGTTAGCCTCACAGAGAGCAACGCTAAATTGCTAGCCAAAGTCGTGGATCTCGAGTCCCGTAGCCGGAGCAATAACATAAGAATTATTGGACTACCTGAATCCATTGAAGGGCCCTGACCATCCATCTTCTTCTCTGAATTACTTGCGGAGGTATTTGGGGATGGAGTACTGAAATCTCCGCCGGAATGTGACAGAGCCCACCGGTTGCTGTCTGACAAACCGAGGCCGGGGCAGAGGCCCAGACCCGTTATCGTCCGGCTACATAAATTCCAACTAAAGGAATTGATCATCCGCGAGGCCAGGGCGAGGAGGGGAAAGCTTCACTACCGAGGCACACCTATCTCTATTTATGAAGACTACGCACCGGAGGTGATGGAACAACGCTCCAAGTACAGAGAGGTGCTATCTGAACTGTACAATCTTGGCCTAAAACCAGCGCTGTTGTTCCCGGCCAGGCTTACTATCGTAACGAGGGATGGTGAGAGGAGAAGATTTGCGTCGGTCACTGAAGCCAAGGGCTACATTGCATCCATTCGTCCTGCTGAGGTCTAAACTTGAAGTGAGCTGTGGAGTAACTCCTGACTGGATCGACTGACTCATGATGCGGTATTCCTTACATGCTTGGATTTCCATATTGACTTGGATGTGTGTGTTATACATAACGGTTGGTCGTTACATATGATAGTGGTTACACTAGATCTATAACGTTACCGTTAGATGGCTTTTAATTGGCATTATGGAGGTATAGTTCTGTATACACCCCTGTGTCCACTTAGTTCAGTGATTTAGCTCCAAGTTTAGATCAATGTACACTTACAGGTATGCCAATTTATTATTATTACTTTTTTAAATTAAATTTTTATTTATCCATTTACTTATTTACTATTATTTCTCTCTCCTCCCTCTCATCTCTTCGTTAGGCCTGGTGCTTGTGGTCACCATACACATTCTGTTTTAACAAATTTACTTACTTATTTATTTATTTTTGGTCGGCCCACTAGCCACAGGCTAAGCTATCTGCAAGGTTTTGTTTATTTTATTTATTATTATTTAATTTTCTTAGCCACTGAGGGACTAGTTTTACGGCTGTAGTGCCTATAGTTTGTGTGTGATGCACATTATAGGTAGTACTTAGTTACTACACTTGTTCTCTTTTTACTCAGTGCGTTTTGTTTTTAAGTCACAGGCGGGACTAAATACAAGTGTTATCCCAAATGGATTTGTGTTCTACATCCTCTACACTTATTTTCCGCTCGTAAAAATTTGCAGTGGTGCCTACACTGTGCCTATTTGCACGTACATGAAAATGGTTATAAAGTGTTTACAATATATCTATTTTTTCTCTCTTGACGAATTTACATGGTATATGGTCATAACCTAATTTTTGTTGTTTACTTATATTATGTGCCCGCACATTCGTTGATCACTTGAAATTTTCTTTACAAAAGGGTAGGTTGTTGTTTAAATGTGGTGGGAAAGAGACGTTGGAAGTCTTGTGTTGCTGTAAAGCGTTGAGCCGTGTTGCTCGGACAATGTTTGCATTTTGGGGGAATATTTCTGGTGAGGCCACAAATACGTTTTTTTTTTTTTTTTTTTTTTTTTTTTTATTTATTTATTTTTTTTTTTTTTTTTTTTTTTGTTGTCTCCTCCTCCTCCCTCTCTTCCGTTGCAGAAGCACATACAGTTCCATTTACAACCTTATGCATCGCTCTAAATGGCGGTCGATATGGCGAGGATGAGTAAAGGCGTGCGCCTGATTTCATGGAATACCAAAGGAATGAACAAGGCCATTAAGATCAGTAAGGTAATGACGCAGCTACAACATTTGAAAGGGGATATTATATTCCTACAGGAAACGCATCTTAAAACATCAGATATCCAACGAATCAAAAAGCCTTGGATGACTCATGTGTTTCACTCGAAATTCTCGGCCAAAGCTAGAGGGGCTGCTATTATTATTACTAAGAATATACCGTTTGAACCAACACATTTTATCGAGGATGTCAATGGCCGTTATGTCATTGTATCGGGCTCGCTGCAGAGCCTTTCAGTGGTCTTAGTCTCTATCTATGCTCCCAATTGTGACGACGAGCAATTCTTCATCAACCTTTTTGCTAAAATCCCGAACAGTGACAATCATCACATACTGATAGGAGGCGACTTTAATCTAGTGCAAGTCACAATTCTCGACAGGTCGTCCTCTAAGCAAATGAATCTATCCAATTCTGCTAAAGTAGTTTTTAACTGCTCATCTCATTTGGGAATCTCGGACCCCTGGAGGTTTAAAAACCCCCAGAGTAAAGTTTTCTCTTTTTTCTCTTCGCCTCACCGAACCTTTTCCCGGATTGACTTCTTCCTGATTGATAATAAATTGTTGCATCTGGTTACCACTAGTAGCTACCACCCCATAGTTGTTTCGGACCATGCCCCCACCTCGCTTGATATTAATCTTCCTCTTGGTGTTATCTCCCCTTCACTTTGG
The DNA here is from genome assembly GCF_004354835.1 of Perca flavescens. Lineage (NCBI taxonomy): Eukaryota > Metazoa > Chordata > Actinopteri > Perciformes > Percidae > Perca > Perca flavescens. Next base: position 22,598,432 of record NC_041336.1, on the reverse strand, counting down.
AAATTTAGTTCTCATTTATTAGCACATCATGAGTTTAAGGACTTTGTGGCCGCTCAAATTAGTAATTATATTGAATTTAATGATACCCCTGATGTCAACAGTGGATTCTTATGGGAAGCCCTTAAAGCCTTCGTTCGGGGTCAGATTATTTCCTTCACCTTGTACATGTGTAAGGCTGGAAGGACTAAAAGGCAGGACTTACTAGACAAACTCCTCAAACTTGATGAAACTTGCGCTGTCTCTCCCTCACCTGCCCTTTACAAAAAACGACTTCTGCTACAATCGGAATATGATTGTCTGATGACTCATATTGTTGAGAGACAACTGCAGCAATCCAAACAACGTTTTTTTGAACACGGCGATAAGGCGGGTAGACTTCTAGCCCAGCAGGCCCGTGCGGCCATTGCCTCTAGATTAATTCCAAGAATTATGTCCCCCAGTGGTAATCTTACCACAGACCCAGCTGAAATCAACAGAGTTTTTCTAGACTTTTACACTAACCTCTATACTACGGAACAGTCTTCAGCTCCGATAACATTCCCCAATCCCTTAGATTCTTTAATACTTCCTAGAATTGATGAAGAGTTGGCTAAGGAATTGGGCAGCCTTATTTCCCCCCAAGAAGTCAAAGAAGCGATTAACTCAATGCAAAATAAGAAATCCCCAGGCCCTGATGGGTTTACAGTTGAGTTCTACAAGGCATACTCTACTTTACTAGTCCCAATCTTAGTGAAGATGTACAATAATTCATTTCAAGAAGGCCAACTCCCATCGACGCTTTACATGGCTTCTATATCCTTACTTTTGAAAAAGGACAGGGATCCCACTTCCTGCGGTAACTACAGACTAGGGCTGGGCGATATATCGATATTAAAAATATATCGATATATTTTTAAATGAGATATGGAATTAGACCATATCGCATATATTGATATAGTTCAAATGTGATCCTTGCTCCCATAGATATATACACAGATGTCGCCTTGAGGTTCTAAACATACGTCAAAACCGCCGCCATCTTGGAACAGGGGTCCGAAGCATTCAGATCAACGCTAAAGATGCCGGACTTTTGTACTGCTTAATTATGTTCGATAGAGGAAATGAAAAGAACAAACAGCAATGAATAACATTTAACAGGTGACAATGTGTTTTATGATTATGTATGCCGCCTTCGACCAGCAATCTGAGCTCCGGCGGCAGCGGAGGCGGAGAGCTCCGTGGCCGGCCGCAGCGTCTCTTTCCCCGGAAAAACACAGCTTTGCCTCGCTGCTGCGCTGGGTCCCCGCTGATCCAGATCGGACCAGCCAAAGACAGAGTGGTGATCGGTAGGATCTTACACGTAGTCCAGGACGACTTGTATGTCGATATCGGCGGAAAGTTCCACTAAGTTTGCCGGCGGCAGGCGGACGGAGAGAAGCTACAGCGGGCAGCAGAGACCGTCTGCGGCTGCAGGATCTGGAGCTCAGTGCCCGTTAAAATTACATGTAACGCATAAATACATACAGAAATAAATAGTGGAGGAATGAGCCTGGACATTTCAGTCTGTTTTAAACTTCACCTTGAAGCAGAAACTCTTAGTTCAGAAGGGTGAAGTTTCCGTTTGGACTCAGATCTGTGAACCGATCATAATAAATATTCTTTGTATTAACACATTAATTAGTTTCTTTGTTTTGTAGTCGATAGTTCATCTTTTAGTTTACTTAAGTGGAAGCAGTATCAAGTGGAAGAATGGGACTATAAACCTAGGCTTACAGGCATGAGGCATTACATTTTGAACAAAGTAGATTATATTAATATCAAAAGCTTAATTGACCTTTGGAACGAATCACAAATATGGAGCTTTGATTTCAAAAAAGGTACTCCTGTTATACAGTATTTAGGTTTACATTTTATTGTTATTTGAACAGCTGAGCATTTAATCATGAACCAGGTGAAGAAACCGGTTTATTATTTATTTGATTTTGCAACTGTCTCTATGAAACTACTTGTGACATGTCATATTTGATTTTGGCTTTGACTGAACATTTGCTCTCACTTTGCGGAAAAAAATATCGGGATATATATCGTATATCGATATTCAGCCAAAATATATCGGGATATGACTTTTGGTCCATATCGCCCAGCCCTACTACAGACCCATTTCTCTGCTAAATGTGGACTGCAAGATACCAAAATTCTGTCTACCCGCCTCCAAAGGGTAATGCCATCCATAATTTCACCAGATCAAACAGGCTTTACATTGGATAGGCATTCTTTCTTCAATACTCGGAGACTACTTGACATTATTTTTTCTCCTTCATCTAATACCCCAGAAGTCGTAGTTTCGTTGGATGCGGAGAAAGCCTTCGATAGGGTCGAGTGGGAATACCTCTTCTTTGTGTTAGGAAAATTTGGGTTTGACCCCAAACTCATTTCTTGGATAAGGCTTTTGTACGCTTCCCCGTCCGCATCGGTGCATACCAACGGTGTTCGATCGCCTCCCTTTTTACTCCAGCGGGGGACGCGTCAAGGCTGTCCGCTCTCGCCTTTGTTATTCAATATAGCTATTGAGCCCTTGGCCATCTGGCTCCGAAGTCACGATGCATTTAAAGGCATCACACGTCATGGCATGGTTCATAAACTTTCCCTTTATGCAGACGACTTGTTATTATACGTCTCTGACCCCATAGCTTCTATCCCCCCTATACTATCTATTCTAGAACAGTTTGGCTGCCTATCAGGGTACAAGTTAAATCTTCAAAAGAGCGAGTTATTCTTTGTTAATCAGCTGGCTACATCTCTTCCTCATTCTTTATTCCCCTTTAAGTTAGCCTTGGATGGGTTTAAATATCTGGGGATATTTATCACCGGTTCGCTTAAAGACTTGTTTTTTAAGAACTTTACACCCCTTTTGGAAAGATGCAAGTCAGATATTGCTAGGTGGAGTTCCCTTTCCCTTTCTGAAATAGGTCGGGCGAACCTTATTAAAATGGTTGTTCTGCCAAAGTTTTTGTATCTTTTCCAGCATCTTCCAGTCTGCATTAATAAATCCTTTTTCGCCAATTTAGATCAGCAATTGAATGGATTCCTTTGGAATAACAAACCAGCTCGCATTAGGAAGTCAGTCCTTCAGCTTCCCAAATCTGAAGGGGGTTTAGCACTGCCAAATTTTCGATACTATTATTGGGCATGTAACATCCATAAATTACTTTACTGGGTTGGCTTCAAAAGCTATGCCTCTTGTCCGCCCTGGGTGCATGTAGAGATATCTTCCTCTCGTTGCTTACTTTCTAATATCTGCTCCCAGCTTCCCCTTGGAGTACACAAAGTCTCGAGCAATCCTATAGTTATCAATACTATTAAGATTTGGCATCAATTCAGAAAACAATTTGGTCTACATAGAGCTTCGATTCATATGCCAATTTCAAATAATCACTTATTTTCCCCGTCCCTTTCAGACAGCTTCTTTGATATTTGGGCAGCTAAGGGTCTCTCTACTCTAAACGACCTGTATGAAAACGAAGTGTTCTCCTCTTTCTCTTCTTTATCAGCAAAATCTAACCTTCCTAATAGTCATCTCTTTCGCTTTTTTCAAGTGAGGCACTTTATTCAAAAGTTATTTCCCCATTTTCCCAATCGTCCTCCCGAATCAGAAATTGATTCAATTCTCACCCTCGACTCTGGTCAAAGTTGACTGATTTCAACCATTTACAGTAAAATTATCTCCTTAACCCCTTCCCCAATCGACTCCCTTAAGCTAACCTGGAAGCATGATTTGGGCATTGACATTTCCGACGACCAGTGGAAAAACATTCTCAGTTTAGTTCACTCTTCATCTCTTTGTGCTAGACATGCCCTACTTCAATGTAAAGTGCTCCACAGAGCCCATTTCACTAATGCCAGACTGGCAAAACTGTTTCCTAACAGAAGTGATGCCTGTAACAGATGCAAACAATCCCCAGCAGATCATCTTCACATGTTCTGGTCATGCCCGGTGCTATCAGATTATTGGTCCGACATTTTCAGAACTCTCTCACAGGCCCTCAATTACACTATTGTCCCTAATTCCTTGAGTGTCCTGTTCGGCCTTTCCCCAATCACATGTATACCAGCTACAGCGCACTGCGTCATTGCCTTTACTACTTTGCTGGCCAGGCGCGCCATCCTTCTTAAATGGAAGCATGCTTCTCCTCCATCACATGACGATTGGATAAGTGAGGTATTGCAATGCATCCACATTGAAAAAATTAGACACTCTCTTAAAGGCTCGCTGAGTTCATTTCATAAAACTTGGAGCCCTATACTGACTACTATTGAAGGCCTTACCGTGATGTCAAGACCCCCTGACTAAACTTGTGGGGGGAGGGGGAGACTTTTCTTTTTCTTTTTCTTCTTCTGTTTACTGTTTTATTATTTTTATATGTATTTTATTTATTTATTTATTTTAGTTTTTCTATTTATTTATTTATTTATTTTTTCTTACTTGTGAGTACTACAGGTGGCCTTGGGGAAGGGGGGGTTGATGGGTGTGGGTCTATATTGCTGTGTGGAACTGTTCTATTGATTTTCCTTTTCTTTCAGACACCTTGTTGCATCCTACATCTGTTGTAATACCCATTATATGTCTGCAGAAAACTTAATAAAAAAAAAAAGGAAAAAAAAACAAAAAAAAAAAAAAACACGTTGCTTGCGTGCACCGAAATCATGGTCGACATTCATCTCCCTTGACACCAGAAACTGGCATATTAAGAAAGTTTTGTCTCTAAAGTTTATAACAATTGAATTTCTAGCAGAAAACAAATATTACAGTTGCGCTTTCTGTTTTCAGTGAAGGCATACAACTGTTAATTTGTTAGTTAGTACCTATTTTTTTGTATACAGTATGATTACCTAGCAACTGAGGCTTAAAGGTCCAATGTGTAGGAATTTCTCCCATCTAGCGTTGATATCATATATCACAATCAACTCTCTCGCACCACGCTGTTCAAAGTACGTATTACAGCTACGGTAGCCTTCACGCTTCAAAAAGCTGGTCTCTTGCTCTTTTCAATATCCTTTTTCTTTTTCTGGGCGAAGAAGAAGACTCCTGTTCCTGAAATTAGCTAACATATTTCAAGATGGTGCATGAACATGGAGCGTCTACCCCAGTTCATGCAAATACAAATGTAAAATTTCAAGCCAAAAGGAATACTTGGAATTGATGGTGGAGGTAAATATTCATGAAAAAGGACAAGTTTGTGAATATAGTTCCCGGTTTGTTTACGGTTAGAAGATGGCTGTGTCTCATGTTACGTTGTTTTTTGTACACGCTGTCACTCTACAAATCACAACATGTAAATAGGAACATGTTGGCGTTATTTTGTCACTTATTCGGAGCAGTAGGATTACTGGAACCATTCACCTGCATGTTCTGTGATGGGCTGATGCCGCTGGAGCCGTCAGACAGCCTTACAGCACGCAGAGATGAGAAGGGTATGTATCGACTTGTCAAACTCTAAATTCCCAATAAGTCGGCGTGTTCCTTTAATAGAACACATTGCTGTGTGCACCGGGGTACGAATAGCATACACTGCTAATTGTACCAGGGGTGCAAATAGCTTCACCCTTTTCTAAAATCCCAGATACGGCCCTGGCTGGGATGTTTTGGTATGAATTTTTCATTTTTTTTCATTTCTTGCAGTGGAAATCTTTGATGTTGTGTGTTAGCTCTATCAGTCATGTGTCCCTTTTGTATTTAATGGGTGCTGTGGTTTCGAGCAAAAGGCAGGTACAGTATTATACTGGTGTTGGGTGTTGCCCACAAGAGCAGACTTAGCTCCTTCTTGTACCTGGAACCACCCACCACAGTTACAGTTTATTGCTCTGCAACTATCAGAACAAAACAAGAGGTTCTTAGCAACTCTGTAACTATTAAGGAAGAAGTAGAACCCTTTTTAGAAGAGCATTTATCAATAAGATGATTGTTTTCTACATTGACTAAGTGTACATGCACTTTCTTCCCTCTTTGGGGATTTACTTCCCTCTTTGGGGATTTACTTCCCTCAAAGTGAAACTACTCTGCAGCTCCAAAGATAAGGTTAAGGACAGGTGGTATGCAGGTCAAATATGTTTCCGGTCAAATGCATGTAATTAGAAAGTACCAATAGCATAGTTATAGGATGAGCAATATAAGTCATCGTCATTATAATAACGACCCTCAGACTTCCTTGTAAAGGCGATTATGATGACTAAGTCAATCTCTTCATTAAGACTCCTAATAAAACACCTTATAGTGTAGCCTTCCTGTGATCATCCTGTCTTACCTTCCCACACTATTTGATTTAATTTGCATTGTTATGTTGTATCACTATGTTTAATGTCTTATTGCTTTGTTTTCATTATTGTTTTATTGATGGTACCATTGTTGTTATTGTTTTTATGATTAACCCTTTCATGATTCTGTTCGTTGTTTTTACCCTGTAAAGCACCTTGTAAAGGTGCTATGTAAATAAAGAGTATTATTATAATTCAGCATCTGGAATGTGATATAAGATCTATCTGTACTGCACAAATGTGTACTGAACCATTTGATAATTTTGACCTGATAACAAGTGAGATTAGCACGACTTGGTTTTATCAGTACATGTTCTCTCTGCACGTTATCTATGTGAGGCTGTAATTATGGGTGAAGAATAAGCACCCAGTTTATGTGTTTTTTTTGAGCCCATATTAAGTTTTATCTTCCAATAGCTTTTGTTTTCAGTCACGAAAAGTGCAGTGTTTACTTAAAAACATATGGCAGTACTCCCAGTAACAAGATGAGAACAAGAACATGCAGCACTGAGGTAAAAGCACAGACTGCCTGTCGCGGGAACTGAAAATGGCAAATTGCGCTTTTCCGTGTCATGCGTATGCATTCACGGGAGGATCAAGGGGAAAGTGGGAGTTTCCCATAAAGACATGGGAGGAGAAGTGTAAAGTGCGCCTAATTATGTATTCCGCGGTATGTCCAAAAAAACGTCCGTGACAGCGCGCCTCTATTTTGCGGTGAATTTGTCCGCCTCTTAAGCTTTGGACATACCAGGCAGAAAATCGTCCGTTGGACAGGCTGGCGAGGTCAGTGACTCGAGTGTGTTCGGTGTGTCCCGTGCCGTCGTCAGTCTGGGGGGCTGTCGGCGTTCATTTTGGCCGACCTGACATGTTTAGTCGGCAGCAGGGCAGTCGGGACTCACCCGGAAATGACGAGCGTAATGAGTCTCTCAAAATCTGACGAAAATCTTTTAAACTGACCTTTGTTGAGCTGAAATGAAGACAGATTCAGGAACTGCATGGCCTATTTCTCACTTAAAATGTTTTCAGAAACACGTTTCAGTGAGCTATTTTAGTACAATATGAGATCGTATTCTGAACGGCCACCATGACAGTCTGGCTTTGAATTTCCGGAAAAAACTAACCCATGTGATGCGTTCGTCCAATCAGCTGCCGGTTTTCATTTTTTGGGCAACAATACAGATTAGCGCCACCTGCTGCTATAGAGGCGTATTACATCTTGTCTCTTTGGTGTTTTCTGTGGCACACTTTTTGGACCAACACGGGGAGACTGATCATTTCGACTGGCTTTTCTGTTGACGATCGGCCGTCTGGTTTGTGTGTCCTGGCTATTAAAAGCAGGTGTAAATCAGCGGCAAGCGGGTTTCCTCGCATATGCCTCCAGGTGAAATGGCAGCAGTAATCCAAGCAAGATGAAGACATAGGTCAAGGAGACGAGCTGAAAGGATTTTTGCCACAAGGATCACACTTTTTCAGTTGATTGAACACAAAATCATTAAGCGTAACAGATTAAGCAGCCATGCAATATTACAGTTACTGAGTTACTGGAAGAAATCAAAGATGACATAGAATCTCCGACTATGCATTCACATTCCATTACAGCAGTTAAACTCAGCGCTACATTACAAATATTGGCATCCGGATAATTTCAAACAGTCATAGCATCAGCAGTGGGAATATCGCAGTCTGCACTCAGCCGTATCATAGCACAAGTAATTGCTACAACGCAATTTACGGTATAGTGGGCAGAGAAAGGCGCTGATTAGGCTACTAGATGAACTGCAGGTTTGAAGTACCACAGTGTGCGCTTTCTGCGGGTTGGCCATGGCGCTGATAAAGCTACGTTTGCAAATGTACATAGGCCTACATGAGGACCTGAATCTCCACCACTAACAGGCTGATGAGGTAAAGGTAATCAAAAACAGAAAGAAATACCACATTGAGTTAACCCTGGTCATTAAATGTCGCAGTTCCAAAAGGACTCGCAAGTGACAGATTAAAAAAGAATGGTCAAAATCAAAGAGGCAGAGGTCCAGATCATCCTCAAGCTTCAATACACAGACTCCTACGTTTCCTGTTATGTAACTCATCTCTTCATTAGACCTTCCTTGCCTGGTAAATACCGCCTTCTTTCAAGTTCCAAGCTCAAACTCAGATAATCCTTATGACATCATCTTAGATTATAAATGCTCATCTTTCCTGTGAAGTCGAGATACACACGGCTAAGGCATATCTCTGTTAGTGAGATAATCCAGTCTGCCTCACTAGTGTAACTTTAGTATAGAGTGAGGAGCTATATAGTAAATATTAACACGTGTCAGAAAGTGTTGCCATTATTTCTAACAGCATTTAGTGCTAACTGTCTGGTACGTCCAAATGTTGTTGATGAAGACGGCTTTTTTATTTTTAAGATTTATTTCGTCGTGCTATGCAGCTCTCCACATTCATAGCAGCTATAGTGAGTTTGTTTGCCAGCCAGTGGTAGCTAGGAGGGTGGTAGGATATATCCATAATAATAATAATATAATATAAATCCATGTCAATGCAGGTCCTCATAAGTAACAATAAAAATGGAAAGTATTGTGAAACTTGCAACTAAAATGATTTATGAGAGTACTATAAGATTAAAATTTATTTATTTTTTCAATTGATGGAAGGAAAAGGGAAATATTGTGTATTATGTGTATTATTTATTTATTTATGTAATCACCTTTCTTTTGTTGCTTTATTTTGGGTCACTTTAGGAAAAACTCGCAAATATGCAGTATGACTAGTGTCACATTCTTAGTTTTGCAATAAAAGAACTTCCCCATTCTCACATATGATCATTCAGATTTGTTTTGGGAGATGTTATCTTTAGTCTTAGCAACTAAATATTCCCCCTGACCACAGCCCCAATGTGAGGCAATGTAAATGTAACTATAAAGTTCAAAGCAAATTCAGACTAAAACCCTCCTGTTATCCTTGGGGTCAATTTGACCCCATTCAATGTTTAACATCTCTAAAAAAGTGCTTGACATAATTTTTTTTTGCTTTATATTGAATTACTTTTCCTAATTTAATGGGGTCAACTGGGTAAACATATAATTAACATGATGATATATTTTCAATGTCCTGTATGCATTTTGTACGCATCGGTGTTCCTTGGGGTCAATTTGACCCCAGGCTGTTTTAGCTGTATAAAACATAGAAAATATGAACATTTTACACAAATTTGCTGAGATTGTTTTGAGGTTACTTTCACATGCAGGTTGTTGCAATTGACCGTTCGCAAAAGCCACGCCCCCTAGTTATTGTTACTACGCCCGTCAAACAATTGAGAACCAGACACATTGCCATGGCTGGGTTGAGCTCCATACCTATTGTTATGAGTGATTAGTTTTGGAGTAATGCAGCAGACATATCCTCCAGGGCACGACAGAAAGGGCTGCAATATGCATTGGAGGGATATGTTCAATGACCATCAACCTCTTGCTAAATTATCTGTATCGATAGCAACATGTGCTTGACAGGCTAACAGCTATCAGGCTGCCTGAATTTCCTACGGAATAATAAAGTATCTAATGTTCTAACTTTACTACTTTCGATAATAATGCCATATAGTACCACAACTGTTAACTTAAATCCAGTTTTACAGGTTGTAACTGTTATGTACTTAGCTACTTAAACTACTTATTGAAAATTGATATAAGTTAGCTCGCTAGCTTTACTTACCTTGGAGCAGACATATGTAGCTATGCTTATTAATCTTCGAGGCATTTAGCTGTGAGTGAGGTCTCCCACACTGCTTAATCCATTGTCGGCATCTTTCCGCTTGGGTCTTGGGCTTTGGAAAGACGAAAAAAACGACCCCTCCCTCTAAACTTTTGGGGTACCTGGTGTCAGACTTGCAGGTGCCATAGGCGCATCATTTCACCATCTTGCTGAAATCGCAATGTTTGACGGGGTCCTTCTCCTTAGTTACAGTTGCTGAGCTAGGATTGGACGAGGACCGTTCGAGGGCGGGGTTATGCGAACGGTCAATTTCACCATCTTCAATTCCCCTTCCCCCACCCCACACACGCACCCCCGCACCCATCCTCTGTGGGGGAGGGAAAATATTGTTTCCGCATTGAGGGAGGGAAAATATGGTTCTCGCAGGGATGGTTGGGATGGGATCACATGATACACAGGGGAGGGGCAAACATCTAAAAGCTCACACACAGGCACCGCGGCCTTCTAAACCATTTCTCTTGGTGCTCAATGTGCTCTCTCTGTACACTCACTTTCATTTGAAAATGGCCTGCAAGAAAAGGTTTTCTGATGTGGATGTGACAGACCTCCATGGGAATGTGGACAGTGGAAGGGCAATATTTCCAGCCACATGCCTTTGAAAACATTCAGTGTTTTCTCCCATGTCATCCGCTTTGATGACAGAGAAACGAGATAGGGCCGACGGGAGCATGACAAATTGGCAGCAATACGGGATGTATGGGACAAGTGGGTGCAGCGATTACCCTTTCTCTACAATCCAGGCCCCCACGTGACTTTGGATGAATGTTCGGTTGCATTTCGTGGGGGTTTCTTTTCAATTTAAGTTGAATCAGGGAGATTTTGTAATGATTTTCATATGTTTCAATAGTCACGTAATCGGTATTCTGGATGTGTGTGTGTGTGTGTGTGTGGGTGTGGGTGGGTGGGTGGGTGGGGCTGTCAACATTTTCCAGTTGCCAGTTTAGGCTATCAACATAAAAATTCAGTAAAAGATTTTTAATTACCAACATTTTCTGGAGGTTTCAAATCCTGGGGTCAAATTGACCCCAAGGATAACATGTTAGTAAATTTGAGGATAACAGGAGGGTTAATTGGATGTCTTCTTTTTGTGCTTTCTGGCATGAGATGTAGAGTGTGAGTTGCTGCCCCCTTGTGGTCACCTGAAGGCTCGGCTGTTTCAGCCAGCTGTATCCTTTCACACATGGCAGTAGAACAAATTCAGTTTTAAGTTTGGTGTTGTTTATGTATTATAGTTTAGTATTATATGTAGGTTTTACAACCTAATCAGCACAACGGTCTGGATGTCACTGTGTCCATCACCCAGCACCTTTTGTCCAGATCTTTCCCAGCCTTTTAAAGGCCACAATGTTTATACTGGACCTAGTCAGTTTTACTTCATCCTCCCATTTCATCACAGGTCTGCTGCCTGTCCTATTCGCCCATACAAGAGAGCCCTATAACATTAATATGACCCCGTCATCATCAGTGTTATTGCCCCACTAGATCAGTTCACTCTAAAAATTCCTTTCTGGGCATCTGCGGATATCCATAAACAAGAACTGACACACCTTCCGTGTTGGTATTGATAAACAAAAGTAAGGTAGGAACATACCATGTTAACTTGTGTTAGGCTGTTAAAACTGAAAGTTCTGTTTGTTTTGTGGGAAATTTTATATTTGATGGTATTCGGACAACATGTTTTCCATCTATAGCAAAACTGAACACAGCATTGCACTGAATCTTATTTTTTTGATTTTGATTTTGACACACTTGGTGGAAGATATTTAGATCCTTTTTTAAGTGGTATGGGTAAAATGTGCATAACATATCAAAAGTGAAATTATTCATCATGCTTTTAAATTTTTAGATTCATTTAGATTATTATATTATATTATTACTTCCTATGACTTAAAAGCATTTAATGCAGCATATTGTGTTGTAGCTGGTTCAAGTGGAGACAATTTTAACTATTGATTACATTACATATTCGTTTAATCACAAATATTTTATAAGCACATTTTAATGTTTTGCTTTTCAAATCTTAATATGAAAAGTAAGTATAGCTGTAAAATAAATGTAGAGGAGTAAAAAGGACAATATTAAAGTACTTTAAAATGGTAGACTTACAGTAAGCAAAGTAATTGAGTAAATCTAGTTAGTAATTCAACATCACTGTAGATGTGCTGCAGACTGGGCACCGCTGATAGAGCTGTGTATCCTGCCCTCTAGTGGTGGAAGGAGTCACACACAGGCTTTCTGTAAGCTATGACGTAACGCTCTGTAGAAGACCAGAGGATTGATGAAATGCCTTTATTGCACGACATGTATCTTCCCACCTTTCAAAAATCCCAGATCTACATCTCCATCTTCTTGTTCAGCTTGACTTGTTTTCTCTGGTTTTGATGACCAATAAAAAGCTCTGCAATAGATAAAGAAAAAGGGGGATATCAACTAATATGCCTTAGCCGTGTGTGTATCTCGACTTCACAGGAAAGATGTGCATTTATAAGTTTCTTTGATGTTTACGTCTCACATTGTACAAACAATAGGTTTGTTTTACCCCAGGGATAGGAACAGCAGCAGAAGCAAAGCAGTTAAACAGGCGGTGAGAAGCAGTGGCGAGGGGAGGAGGAGGTGGGGGTAGGGGGGCCCACCAGACGCAGGGAGTAACCGCCCTCCTGGGAGCAGAGACAGGTCGAATATCTCCTGCAGCTCTGTGTGGCCTGCCACAACCTGGGGGGTCACTTAGAGAGAGAGATGGATAGAAAGAATACATGGGAGAATTTCAACTCACAAAAGACAAAAGGCAAAAAATAATGGTGAAGAAAAAGAGAGTACAAATTAAAATGTGTAATGAGTGAATCTTATTCTGTGCTTTTAATTTGCTCTTTCCATTTGTTTATACTTGGACTGCCCCTTTTCCTCCAAAGTTATTCCCAATATTTTAAGTAAATATTCATCTGTTGTATCATTTTTAACACAAGGCATTCCATCTAATAATACAAACAAAAATAAATTTTACATTATAAAAATATATGTAGGAAATTTACTTAGAGCTTTCCACAATCCTTCAAACACGAATGATGAAGCCGAACTATTTAGAATATTTACTCCAGCAAATAAAATACTGCATCTGTATCTTCTAAGCATATTCTATCCTTTAGTGTGAAGGTGTTGTTTCGTCTTCTGGTTTCAATCACAATTTCCCATTTTTTCTCCTAGAGGTAGTGTTCTTGTTACCTGTGAGATAGTAGTATAGCCTGACAATGGAGCGTTGGCCTGAGTAGATCTCACACTGGTAGGTGCCCTGATGATGCAAGCTAGTTGAAGGGATGGAATAGAGCCTGTCCACCCCCGCAGTCACTTCTTTAAACTGATCCACCTGCTGGGTTTCCACCTGTTCAGGGACACATTTGTAGAAATGCTGTAGAGGCAGGATTTATTTATGCTAATCTGCACAGATGCAAAAGACAGATTTAATATGACTAACAAATTAGTGTTAAAGAAATTAAATCCAATTATTCACTTTCTTGCCGAACGTTGGATAAGAAGATTGATACCACTGTCATTATCTATACATTAAATATGAGGTTACATCCAGCAGCCAGTTAGCTTAGCTTAGGACAGTGTGACTTTTCTAAAGGTAACAAAATCCACCTACCAGCACCTCTAAAGCTCACTAATTAACACGGTATATCTTATTTTTAAATCGCCCAAAAACCCTGAAGTGTAAAATTACAATTTCTTACAAGGAGTTATGTGCTGGAATATGTCTTGCCCTGGTGCAGTGAGTTCCTGGGTTAGGGGGTCTTTGCAACCTCCCAGTGACAAAAAGATTGCAGCAAGTCACTGAACTGGCCAAGAAATGGTCCCAAACATACTTCACTTAAAACCAGGCCGAATGGTGTTGTAACTTGCTCCCTAAGCTACCCCTCGACCACATGTTGTATTGTGTTCAAATGATGGATGAGAGACGCCTGCCCTGCGTCTCTTTCTCCGCTACATTTATCGTGTGGCTAGGAACAGAATTTTTTTACAGGTCGGTCATAGAGATGGCTCGCTACGATCGGCTCAGACACAGCACTCACATAAAAGATTACGGCTAGCTAGATTTTTAACTAAGTGCGCTATTTTACAATGTATGACCAATATAGCACAATAAATGCTTTGTATCCACTCATCATGCTTTGTAGTTGCATCTCAATAAGTCACAACCATGGGTTGATGCATATAATGTATAAGTGTAGCCAAAACATCTTGATCGTCCCGTGGTGGTTCGCTGCAGAATAGGTCATAAATCCCTACCTCCATGTTAGTGGATGGGAAATGGGCCAATCTAAAAAGTCAAAGTACATGTCAAATACATTTTTCCCATAGATGGTTTCTGTCAGTTTAGGTAGTTGTTATCACGTTGATGTTTGTTCAAGTGTTTATTTTTCTGATAAGTTTGGTTTTTATTAGTTATTTGATGCTATAAGAACCCGGTCAAATGTCAGATTGACAGCGACGCCAGAAGCAGCGCCCATATCCGGGATATTTTGGCTTCACTTTTGCACAGTGGGAGGCAGTGTTGTAGTCAAGACCACCTAAACCGAGACCAAGTCATTACCAAGACCAGAGTGTATCGTGACCGAGACGAGAACAAGACTTTAAGGGGTTGAGACCGAGACAAGGCCAAGACCAGACCAAACAACTGAAACATATAGTATATACACAACTAGCTAATATGTGTAGCTAATATTCGCTAAATCCCTTTAGGTGAGGGGTGAAGAGATTTCTGGAGAGTTTTGATACAGAGGCAGATTAATAACGTAAGATAGCTAGCTTACGTCACTTACTTACCTTTACTTACGTCACTTACTTAGCGTCACTTACTTACCTTTCTTTATGCTTCCTTACTTAACGCAGATAAAAACATTAGGTGGTCCCAGCTATGTTGGTAAGGGTAACATTGCAGAATTTACACACTGCTGTGTGTTTTCTTTTTAGATGCTGTTTTGCAAATAAATCAAATGTTATTACCGACGATTTGGCTGACATCTCTCAGACAGCCAGAGCTTCTTCTCCTGTCACCTACATTTACTTTGGGAGTGCGGGCTAAGGGGGCGGGGAACGGAGGTTAACAGTAACACATTTAAAATTAGAAATGAGTCAAGTTATTGGTATCATTTGAAGCAGGAAGTTTTACATCCAATCACAGTAATGATGTCAATACATAAATCATAGATACACAGGCAATTTAGTGATATCCCTAAAATTGTGGTCTTGAAATAAAATCCAGAGCCCTCTTCACCCGAGACAAGACCGAGTAAAAATGTGGTCAATTCCGAGACGAGACCGAGACCTTCAAAAAGTAGTCTTAAGACCAAGACCGTCGAGTACTAAAAAAACTGGTGGAAGGAAGGGGAGACATGTCGTCCAGCTTTACAGTCTATTGTCACAACCCCAGCATGTTAACACTTTATTTAACCTCAAAACAGAGCCAGGCTAGCGGTTTCCTCTTGCTTCCAGAATTTATGCTACTGTCTTCATACCACCCAGCTACATATTTAACAGACAAACATCAATCTTCTCATCTAACTCTCGGAAAGAAAGACAAAACTTGTTTTTCTCAAAATGTTGAACTATTCCTTTAAAGGTATTTCAGTGACAATGAATGGTTCACCGTATGCCGAGCGTACCTCTTCTGCAAACCTCCAGATCACCTCCATATCGTCTGGTAAGTGAAATGGCACTTCACACCACATTTGGCTCCTGCTGTTCTCCATTGCTTTAATTTCTTTAACTGACACAAACGTATAGCCACCCACGTGCACACAGTAAGACACACACACGTGCACACACACAGATAACATTCACAGGGGGGCAGCTCTTGAAGTCTGAGCCCTCCTTAATGATAATACTTAAGCCCAGTCTCTGCGGAGCTGAGTAAAAGTGATGATATGCTAAACAGGGGCTGTGCTGTACAGGGTTGATAGGAATACCATCGTGTGTGGGAGTCAACTGTCACCTTGCATAAAGAAGCCAAGGACTTAAAGAGTACCTTGGGGGCTCTGTGCAAAAGATATAATGTGTGGAAATAAAACCTTGCCTTGGTTTTTTTTTTCTTAAATTGACTTTCTGCTAAGAGCATTTCAAGGATGAAGAGTGGATGCTTATGAAGGTAAGGATATAGTTATGTAAGGATGTGTCAAGTCTGGATTAGTGCACCTTTGAAAATTGTTATGCAACAGAAGGCCTCTGATCACTGATCCATTGTGTTGGATTATTACTACTCACCTGGACAGTCGAGCGGAAATTCACAGGAATCATACTGGCAGGTAATACAGTTGTATACTGCACCTGCACTCTGAAAACCTGATGGGTGCATGAAAGGAATTCCACGATATGTTTCTAATGACAGAAATCAAGTTATTGAAGAGACTTAAAAAGACACTAACCACATGGAGGGAAGCATCCAGAAACTGTAAAAACAAAATAAGGTAGTTAACTTGTATTATTAAATTATATTTTGATCAGATGAATAGATTCAGTGCCAACATCCAGAATTATGAGTCAGTTCAACCTGACTGCTTCCTTTATTCTCCACAGTATTTGAAAGGCTGTAATAATGTAACTAGCTTATTACAGATATAGTACAGAGATCAGAGGGAGCTGTAATGACCCAATATGGCCCTTACTATAGATGAGAAGATGAAGGAAAAGGGGAAGAGACCATGTCTCACCTCTAGGCAGTTTGGAGGCAGCTGCGATGAAATTGTCTGCGGCTGTCTGCAACCTTTTCTCATAGACGGTTTCTGATGGATGGAGAGGAGGAGGAGGAGGAGGAGGAGGAGGAAGACAGAAATATTTGGCTCGACACATCCTGGTGAATTGTGTGCTTTAGGGCATCATTTTGAAATCTCTCATTTCTAACTCCCCTTCGTTTCTGACCTTGCTTAATAATTCTAATGCCCTAAACACTCATTTACTTGTGCAGTTGTGTGTGTTTATCAGAGCAGGTGTTCATACCATCATTCAGCTTTTTGTCGAACTCTTTCGCCATGGGCAGGATCTCTGCATCCAAAAGTTCTTTCAGTTGTTTGTCATAGCCTTTACCTGGAAGAGGGACACATATCACACAAGTATAAACCAACGTTCCTACTGTATATGTAATTTTTTTTGTTTGCCTGAAGAAAAATGATAAAACATTATAGAAAAAAATCGTTTCGCACCCACTCTGCCAGCCTCAATTACTCTTCCATTGTTGTTAAATATGCGGTCTAGCTTCCTGAAGCAGGCGTCCACATTTCTAACATTGGTTTTAGTCAAAATGTGACCCCAACACAGGCGAAGACTGTCTTGCATATCAACAAAGCACTGATAGCAGCTTAGAGAGGTCCTAAACAGCAAGCTAACACACACAAGGCACAAAACCGATGTGCACATTTTGCATCACGAGTTTAAACTCAAACAAAGGATTCTGTATGTTTTTATTCAAATCCTGGGCTCATAGTGACCACACCTGGAAATTCCAATGTATATATATATATATATATATATATATATATATATATATATATATATATATATATATATATATAGAGAGAGAGAGAGAGAGAGAGAGAAGAATGAGAAATTAAAGCTTTGAATATAAATTGTATGTGCATACCCCACATGAAATTAAAAATAAGATTTTGAAAGGGTCCATGTTTCCTCAACATGCTTGGGTTTGAGAGAAGAGCATCACATCACAGACTCCCCTCTGTACTTCCCTCCATTCTATTGTCTCTGGTCCCCATTTCCTGCTGCCTCAATGCACCAGTTTTACTGCAGAGCACTGAGATGGAGTGAGCCAAGGAGGGAGGCGGCGGTTGGGGGGAGAGGGGCAGATGAAGAGGGAGTTAGAGTGGAAAACGTGTTGGCAAGAAAACCCAAGACAAATATACAAAGAGTAGAAGTCTAAATGGTGTTGTGGCAATGGCGAGTGATAGCCAAATGAAAAATGAACAAAAAGAATATCAATAGAATATTCGGCAAGGAAAGTGCATATTTCTGTAGAGTTTAGAAAATTTTAAAATGTAGTGGTGAAATAGTGTGAGATAAAAAAGGAAATGAAGCGAGGCGGAACAAAAAGGAATGTAGGTGCCAGAGAGGACACATAAGTGACAGACAGAGGCAGAGGAGGAGGAAGAGGGAACAGGACTACAGATCAAGTCGACTGCCTCATCACATCCTGTCTCCCATCTTCTTCATCCCCCCACCCCCTCTCCTCCCTGGTCCCTCACTCCCGGTGCATCTCCATGGCAACCAGACAGGGTGCCTAATACATGAACTTAATATATTTCCAGTGGCAGGGTGAGCTGGGTACTAATGCATTCATCTGTCTCCACACAGACAAGCCAATCAATATTAGGCAAGAGTCTGCTCCAGGACTGCCAAAGTCAGATAGCTATTCAGTTGGTCGGACGTGGAAAATCCCAAATACACGTCTGTGTTTGAGTGCACTTAATTGTCTGTTTGTATGGAGCATGTACTGCAACAAGACACTTTGCTTATCATTTATAAAAACATATCTGCTCGTTCACATCTTTATACAATTTCTAGGGATTTCTAAGGAAATAATCTTCACAAGATCAATTATATATTTTTTTAAGAACTGGTGCTTTGTGTAAAAACTGGGCCATTTGGCTCCGTCTAGCATAGGATAAGTGGTGAAAATTAAAAGGAAAACTGTGAGATTACAAATATAACACCCTGTGGAGTTTTTTTTGGGTGTCAGACAGAATTTATTTAATAACTTCACACATTAAAATGAGCTTTTTTTGTTGCCATATTTTATTAACACAGAGAGGTAAAAACTTGAGCAACTTTTCCAGTACAAAGCACAAAGTACAAAACATGCACATGATGCACAAATAAGATTTTTGAAGGTGACAAATGACGGGGTCACAACCCTCGGCTGTCTTCCTATTGGCCCCCATTGAGGGCTATAACACAAAGCCAGCCAATAGGGTTGGCCCCCTGAGAGTGTCTTTGCTGCAGGAGGAGGGGTCTTCTTCTTGATCACGACAGGTAAACAAATACTGAAACAGTCCACATACTGAAGAAAAACAAAGCCGGAGACAGAAAACTAGACATTGTATCATCTGAGAGTTTCCTTGTGTTTTAAACGGTTTGCGAGAATGGTGACAAAACAAAAGGAAACATTACGAGGAGAAAAAGGTTCATTTTTTTTATACAAAATGTTAATTTTTTGAAGGGCGTTGAAACTGAATGCAGCCCTGTTCCCGAGGACCTCACCTGTGACCTGCTTTGACCTCACAGGTTAAGGGTCTCAGGGACAGAGGGGCATACTGAGAAATTTAAAAACACATAAGGAGGGTTTAAATATGGACAAAAAGTACAAAAAAGCATTGCGGAGATGAAACGTATAAAAAGAAAGAACTGCAGAGTCGCTACACCGAGACAGAGACATGACCTCATCTGACATTTGGATTCTGCGGCACCCACCCATCTCCTGGTTTGCTGCAGATCACAAGCAAAGTGATCAGATCAATTAAAACATAATCATGACATATTTGTCTTTGTTTCATCCACACTAATCTTTTGCCTTGCAGTGCAGCAACAAAGTAACATTTTTCTCACCAATTATCTCAGCATTGCAGCAGTTGAACACATTGTGGAGACAATTCAGTTAGGAGAATTTTCAACTGTTGAAATGTCAGGCGTTTTGAACATGATTTATCAAGCTATCACTGACAAATTACACTTTCTAATAGCTTTGCTGAACTCAGTGAGGTGAGAGGACTTAAAAAAAGTCAACTTAATAGATAGAGAAAAAAAACGTTAGTAGTGGAATTATAGTCGAGAACATAACAATGTTAAAGAAAAGGATATTTTAGTTCGTAATAATTGCCCTTTAATCTATGTATAACACACAAATAGCAGAATCTTTGCCTAAAACATAACTTGTGTCATAAAGAGGGATATTTATCTTTAGTTCTTGCTGAGGTTTAATTCTTCACAACGCCCTGTAAAGACAATTTACATGGAGTTACAGTCTTGACGAATTAACAGGGATAAACAGTCCAAATGCTGGACTTAATATGTCACACTATGTTTTATTAGTCCAATATTAAGAGCAAGACAGGATCTGTCTTCTGACTTACCATTTAAGATGAAATGAGAGGGATGGCATGTAAGACATAAATCCACCTGTAAATGAAGAAAAATTACACTAACAATTAGACAACAATATCCAACCGTAGTTTTTTTTATAAACCCAAACATATCAATGTGAAACCTTCTTTATATTGTAGTGATAAAACAAAGAAAATTAATTGCGTAGAAATAGTAGAAGCCAATGCCACCCACTGGTAGACAGACAGAATGACACATGCTGACTGGGGAAGACTGAATATGTTCATATGTTGTGTAAAGGGAAATTTGTACATTTTATGACTCATAAAATGTTGTGTTTTCAGTCACGTAAAATACCTATCTGTGAATGTGAATAAAAGGTGCAAGGTGCCTGCGTCATGTCCTGCATCAAATTGAATTGCACTGATGCACATTATGTATTACATACAGTACAGGTTGACTTCATGAGCTACAGGCCTCAAAGATTTCTGGAATAAGAGGTGGGTTTTTCAGATCGTCTCAGTTAATGTAGCATGTGACAGACATGGCAGCCGGCTCAGACCAGAGGGAATAGCACACATTTGTCATAACTTCAACTAGAAATGAATTATGGATTTGTCTGCGGTGGTTTGTCTGGTTGCTTTTTAGGTTTGTTTAAAACACAGTATGTCGGTATCAATAAAACAAAACTGTTAATTAATCATGTCGAATCACATAGCACAACAGAAATGGAAATTTGTGTTGAACACATTCATGATAATTGCAGCAGGTGTAAATGCACTTTGTACAGTCATAACATTTAAATTCCTTGACAGCTGCTAATTTCACTCATATACCTGCCAGATGTAGAAAATAGTCATTACAATGAGGAAAAATTCAGACTGAGATTTACAAATTAGGTGTTAAGTAAAAATGAGAATTAAAACAATGTGCGAATCAAACATGAAACGTAGACATGACCTGTCCACACTATGCAGCCTGGACACTAATTGAAAGGCTTTTCAGCATATGCAAACAAGGACAGAATATCACATTCATACTACAAATACTGTTAGAAGAGTGCACACATGCATGCAAACACAGCAAAACATGTCTATTACTGTCAATGAAAAGGATGTAAAGAATTAGTGATGAAAAAGTTTTAGATAAAATTCCATGTTAGTTCTACATAAAAAAAATAACTTGCAATTAAAAAAATATATATATATTTTTTTTTTTTGTAAAAAAGAAAAATCACCTTACATTCTCTTCTTTTCTTTCCCAGTCAGTGAGTCTGTGTTTTCTCTGTCTCTCTCTGATGGTCTATGCCTCGGCCAGACAGAGAGCCCAGCGGCAGGTACATTACAGACAATAGTATTGATTCTATTATTCTGTTCTCTACCTACTGTACCTGCCTGACTAACACCAACATCTATACAGCTGCTCACCTTTTGTCTCCGCAGGGCTGCCGTCACAAATGAACAGAGCTGCAAACAAGAAGAAAATAAAGGAGAGAGTAAAAAAGCTTGCTTCACATGCACGTTTATACATCAAACCTCCCGGTGCACATGCTATCCAACAGACGACACACTAACACTAACAGTCATTTAACCTCCGTGTTGCATTCATGGTCTCTAGTTGTCTCTCTTTGCTTTCACTGTACCTCAAAGTCTTCTCTCTTCCTTCCTCTCTCCCTCTTTTACACTCTCTAGTCGTCATCCTTCCATCTCCCCCTTTTTCCTCTCACGTTTTTCAAGCCTCACGTCTCTACTAGCCCAGTAACCCCCCCTCCCCCCCAACACACACTCTAGTCTTTGAGCTACGTGTATGTGTCTGTGAACGTGTGAGAGATGGAAAGAGAGAGTGAATAAGAATGCTGTGAGTGCATGCATGTGTTTGCATGTGTGTCTACAAAAGAGAGGAACAGACAGTGTGTGTGTGTGTGTGTGTGTGTGTGTGTGTGTGTGTGTGTGTGTGTGTGTGTGTGTGTGTGTGTGTGTGTGTGTGTGTGTGTGTGTGTGTGTGAGAGAGAGAGAGAGAGAGAGAGAGAGAGAGAGAGAGAGAGAGAGAGAAAGGGAGACGTGGGGGGAGGGAGGTAGGGTGGTGGAGAGGCTAGCAGAAAGTGGGGATGGAGGGGGAGGGGTCAGAATCTCTAATAGCATGAGAATGGAGAGAAAATATAAAGCCCTGGAGTCTCATGAACCTGAGAGCCTGACATTACTGCCTCCTCCTATGTGTACAGCAATCATACCATCATCAAATTGATTAAAGCATTTATGATGTTGCTCCAACACAACAGTAAATTGCAGCCGGAGTGACATTAAACGCATCGCGGAAAGCTTTGCCAATTCCAGAATGAGTCTAGATTATACAGCTTAACATCAGAGGTGGACAATGTGCAGTGTTCAATACAACCAAACTGATTCAAATGGAGGCTTTTTAAACACCATGAAACACTGAGGACATAAAACCTGCATGCACATCCATGCTTTGTTGTTTGTTGCATGCATAAACAAAGAAATTGAAACAGCTTTGCATATTTAATGTTGTGTAATATTTTTAATCCGGCAATCATTTTTTTATACATTTAATATGCCTGTTTGGTTGCTCAGTCAGTTCACGTCTCAAGGCAGTTTGATTCTAATATGTGTGCTACTCTCCGAGAGGACAGAGAGTTGCAGTTGTGTTTGTTGGATAACAGAATCATACGGCCCTGAGGGAAATTCAAATATGAAAGTAAATCTAATTTAGACCCACTGATTGGCCGTCTGTTCACCGAGATGGAGCATAAACACTACACTTGATGTGTAAGCATCATTAATGGCCCTAAAGTGTTCTGACCGTGTTGTACAACAGAGAATATCACCAATGTGTCACACATTTAGAGCAAATGAGGGTGAACTGACAAAGAAAAGACATTGCTTTTGGCCTAAAGGAGTGAGCATCGACTGAGGCCTCTGAAAAACACTTTTCTGATGGGTCGCTAGTCAAAACCCTCGCTAACAAAACTGAAGGTATAGAATTGAGAAAAATAGTGACAAGTAAGCACATTGATCTCTAGTGGCATTTAGTGAGAATTTTAAAAGCTCTTACTGAAAAGCAAAAACTGACAAACTACATATAATGGGAATCGATTGGGACCTACTCGTCTTCACCTTCTTTCAAAAGGTTTTCAGATGAAGCTTCTGTATCATAAATATGCAAGACGAGCATCCAACCTTTTAGAAATGTAGGTTAGAATAAAAACAGTACACTATGCATTCATAATACCTCATGAATATTCATGATGTACCCACATTGCCTATAGACTAGTCTGTCAAAATAGCAGCAGGTGCTTGACACAGTACAGCTGAATTTATTTTCTGCTTTGATCCCATTCTAACTGTCCTATTCATAGCTCCAATGCACTACAGGACACATCCTCCTCCGTAGCCGCAATCATACTGTAATGCCATGCCACCTAAATTTACATAGAAACAACATGCTGAATGTGTTAACAGTATCTGCTGTGATACATGGTCTGCACTGTCCCCTTTGCACTCAATGTAAGCTTCTGAGCAATATGTGCTTGCGCAGCAAATATATCCTATCTGATCCTGCTTTAATGTCATCAAGACAGATTCATGTACATTTACAAAACTTAGATTCTGATGGTGACTAGATTATAGAGTGCAGGAGCCTCTCTCCTCTGTCTGTCCTATTGCCAGAATACTACATTAAAGCACGGCTTTCTGAGACAGTGGCTATCTGGATGCCAATTTGACTTAAAAACCCAAGAAAAAGCAGCTTTCTCTGGCATGAACAGTGTCCGAACCTTAGTGACAAATGCACCGAATGTCACAGACAGGTGTGTATATGTGTATGTGTGCCTGCACTCTGCAGTGCCACTGAGAGACAAAGCACTGGGAGTGCTTCACAGGGATGACATCATCAGTCTGGGATGGTGTCTGCCTTGTCTGTTTTAGGATGCTCTAGTTCTCCGTTATAATCCCGAGAGATGGGAGACGGCATCGTTTTTGGCAGCACACTCATCACACCTGTTTTATATAGAAATGTATGTGCACAAAGGCAAGAAAGGGTAAAGCGTAGTGCAGCATATGTACACGTGCTCGTATAACAATCTGCTGACACATATGCACAGTGTGCAGCATCTGCCACGCTGGAAAATTAGCCAAGTATAACCGGTCACTGGTATAAACAATCTTTACCACATTGATATATCAGAGGGAAAGACAGGGAGAGGATGAGGCAGGGCAGATTCCTCCCATATACATTGTCCATGCCCCACACACCTTACAACTGTCAGCCGTCTCTTTTGGCAGGAGAGCAGCATTGTGGGGTGGATGATAAAGAACGCTTCGATTGACAGTGCAGAATCAGCGCATTTCTAATATATGCCCCCCCCCCTTCCATAAGGGGAGGAGAGCTGGCTATAACGCACTGCAGATGGCTGCTGTCTCAACCACCAGTCTGACAAACTGAGGGAAAGGGAGGAGGGGGGGTTGGGGGGTAGTGAAACTGGAAAAATGTTTGTGATATGATGTGTGCTGGCGTGGATGAAGAGGACTGCACAAAGTAGTAACATGGAAGTACAGTAGTAGTAGCATGTGTGTAAAAGTACATAATCAGGCTCCTCTACCTGTTGTAACATACAGTAATACTGCACATGGAGCTCACCAATTACTGCCAAGCACAGACAGGGTGCAGTAATTTGGTGCATATTTCTTTTTAGCATCCCTTTTCTCGAAAAATGGGAGTGTCAAGAGATTAAAAAAAAATAATAATTGCAGTTATTCCCAGAAAAAGGAAGGGTCCAAAGAAAAATGAAAAATGAAATGATGCCCCCCTCCCCACACTAATAGTTTCCGTACAGTCCCTAATCTGACCTCAAAGTAGGATCTTGGATAAAAAGAAATGGTCCAGCGTCCAGCGTCCTCTCTTTTTGCTGCAGTAGGAACTACTGATTGCCTGTCATGCAGCAGGTGGTCTTCCTGACAAACACATCCACTTGCTACAAATATTGCACACAAAATGACAGACAAGCTTATGGGTAAGTTAGAAGGACTTCATGAGGACTTTGCCCAAAGAGAGGATAGACGTTGTCGCAGTGGAAAAGGACGAGTCGTGTCATTAACCAGTAGGAGATCCTCTGGCGGAGTAACAACATACTTACCTCTCTGCTGGTGGTACATTAGACGTGGCAAGGAGTGACTCCGCAGGGAAAGCTAGAAGGTTGTACAGTTATCTCCGTGCTGTTTATTATGCAAAACCATACAACCAACTACCTCACACTGCAAAGCACAGACTGTAGAGCTGCTCTCCACAAGATCTTCACCAGCAGGACGAATGTGTCTGTGAACATACTCTACGTACACACCTGTCTGGCTCCTGTCTACCCGTCAGCCGATTACCTCGTGTTCTTTGCTGTGTGAGCAATATAATCAAATTGTTAACGTCCTCATTAAATCATTTAGCGAGTTTTGAGATTGAGACATAGACTTAAAAAAAAGGGATTTAAACCTTTAATTTTCTTTTGAGCATGTTTTTTGTGCTAAATACTTTTTATTCTGAGCAACAATAACAACAACAATAACAAAATATCACATGCGTATGTGGTTATGGATAAATTGGATCACTTTGGTGGAAAAGAGGAGTTTGATTGATTTTGCCTGAAGAGATGCACGTTGCGGTTCTACAACTTGAAAAGGGTAGCAAATCTGCACTCATGACTGGGTTGGGAAGAACTATTACTGAGTGCTGCAAAGGCCATGATGCAACAGGGATGGAGCTCTGGCTGCACAAAGGCCTGGAGGTAAGTTATGTAGAGATTCTCAATCGTGTTTATGTAGATAGATGCCGGTGGAGGACAAAGATGAGGCAGCTGACATAATCAAATGTACTGTAAGAAGGTATATGACTGGATGGAAAAAAAACATGGGACACAAGTTGTGTCTTTGTCAAAACTGTTGGTCTGAAAATTGTACAACAGTGGAACAGACCTATGGAAATCCATTTCCACACATCTAAGCCTCTCATGTAGGTGTGAGTACTACAAAGGATTCATTTCCTCGTTCATTCATAGTATTTCCATTCATTTCTTAGGAGTTGTTGCCCTCTACTGGTGACTGTGCAGACTCACTCCACTTCTCTATTCTATTTCTCATCTGTGCTCTGTTCATTCAATGCTGTCCTACCGTTATTATATACAGGATGGTATACACCATGACATCCCTCCTAAACATTTAAAAATCAGCAGCTATTATTGTGTCTAACACATCCATACATCCACACACTGCAGCATTTCATCCACATCAGCGGTCTGATTCTACTTAATAGTTGACAGGTTTTCATGGGAGTTAAATGCCATTTGCTGTAACACTGTCATCACCATCAAGTCTGCTGTCAGCTGTGATATCTAAATCTGACTTCTGCTCCACAGCCAAAATGGAATTTCCTTCACATCACGCCAAGTGAAATAAAAAAACAAAACTTATTTCAATGTGCGGATCCTCTCTGTTGGAATCGTAACCGTTGCACGCTACAGTACCACGTTTTCTGGCACAATGCTACATTCCAACAGCTACAAGCCAGGAGTGTTACGTTACCCTGAGCACAGATTCAGACGTAACTGGGGCAAGATGATATGCTATGTAAATGCCATTTAAAGAGTTTCAGCAGACCCTTAACAAAAAGAAATATATTAACAAGTGCTATCAACATGAAGGTGATTTTAGAATTGCAAATGTGTATTTTAAACATCTTCTGAGTCTGTAACACTGACAAAAGAGCAGTATGTGGGAGCTCTGCAGTCTCTGCATGAAAACACTGCTTGGCATGTGGGATTTAAGGAATCCATCTTCCAACAAAGACACATTACGATACAGGAGTTCAGATCATAGGCTGCACCTATCTTTCTTCAGATCTTGTGTTGAACTGTGCAAAGTCCATGAGAAAAGAGACAAAGAGGAAGAAACTAGATAGCTGACAACCCTTTGGCTAATCAGGCAACACGCTGCTTTAACTGTAAAAATGTTGTTTCCCATTTTCTACTTCTCTCTTTTTTGGTATGTGTGTCTTTGACTTTCCTATTCCAAAGTGCCCCCCCCTCTTCTCCTTCTCTACACTCACTCAACCTTTTCTCGGCTTCAGCCCTCATGGGTCCCCATTTCCAGCCTCTTACCCTTTTAACCACCCTCTTGCCTCCTCTATCCACACACGCTGGCCAGTGTTTTTTCATGCCCACAGACTCTACTTTATATTCGTCTGCAATATTTTCATAAACATATCACGCAGAAATGCCAATGTCAGCTATCCTCTCTCTCTTGCTCACTCCCTCCTTAAGCAGGCCTGTCTGAGTGTCTAAACAGCGAAGGACTACTACACCATGACAAACATCTGGGGTGATTCATAAATCAAGTTTTAAATTCCTCTCATACTTGATCATTATTCACATACAGTGACACACACGTTGGGATATCACTTAATGGTTACAGTCCTTAACAGGCATGTAAAAAAAAAAATCACAGATTCACTGGTCAGCACAACATTTATACGGCATGCAATAAAAAATAATTCTCAAGGCTGAATGTAAAGTACCAGCTGATTTTCAACATGTGTCAAAGCTGCCCAGTTTCTATATCAAATACCTGTGTATCACCTCTGTCATTGCCTTTCACTGGAGTACAACATCTCTGAATGAGGGTATCATCGCCATAATGTTGCATGTTTGTAATTTTAGAGGGTAACACTTTGATCTGCTGAAATATGCATGTGTTTTTCCCTAGGTGAGAGCAATGCTCCATCCTACACTAATCTGCTTTGGCTGACGCCAGCTTCACATAACAAGATGGCAAAATGAATGTTGCCATGGGAACCCTTTGCCTGGCAACCCCAACACCCTGGCAACTAGCCAAACTGTTGCTATGGCACAGCTGCCAATCTACATATGCTGGGATTGGTGTGCATTTCGTAGCACCACCCTTTCAAAGTTTCCAATCAAATGCATGATGGAAGAATATATCTTACAAAGCGGTGTTTGTGTGTGTATGTTTGTGTAGGTGTTTGTGTGTAATGGGGGTATCTGGTGAGAACAAATGGGTTGGCCTCTTATGCCACATAAAGCAGCTCAGAAGCAATGGCATCTTACTTTGAAATGTGGTTGTGTCTTCAAAAATAAATCATTCTATTTTGTAAAATATCATTTTAGACAAGTCAGAAATTAGTTTGGGATCTAGTTTGGTCAGAGCATCACAGTATCTTGATAATTATTTTGTATTAAACTGACTGTGTGCAAGCATTATTGAAATTTTGGACAATCATGATTACATAACTTTTAATTACCTTGTGAAATCTTCTCTTGCCAAATCATTCAAGGACAAATACTCCACTTAAAAAGGCCTCAAGCTCCTTTTAGTTATCCCAATCTATTATGCTCGAGGGCTTAAATTAGTCAACAAATGTATACGTGCGTTTGCATTTTTGCTGGCCTAGTCTTCGGTCTTAAAGCCTTTCAAAAAGTAAACTGAGATAACAAATACGTTTTGTGAGTAAGGACACTGAGCTACTATTGTATATGTTCAGATTCTGTGAGTGCAGGATTTGTTTTAGTGGATTTTTCCCCTCATGACATTCTGACACAGCCAAAGTTAAATCGTTGAAATATCTCCCAATATTCCATTTGTGTGTATAACAAACAGGGACAACACAGATAAACATTGTTGCATATAGGAAGAAGAAATGCAACAGATATGTATGTATATACCGTATAGGCCATCTAGCTGAAACTAATTAGGCTGTTCAATCCATCCATCCATCTTCGTCCGCTTATCCGGTGTCGGGTCGCGGGGGGAGCAGCTCCAGCAGGGGACCCCAAACTTCCCTTTCCCGAGCAACATTAACCAGCTCCGACTGGGGATCGAGGCGTTCCCAGGCCAGGTTGGAGATATAATCCCTCCACCTAGTCCTGGGTCTTCCCGAGGCCTCCTCCCAGCTGGGCGTGCCTGGAACACCTCCCTAGGGGGCGCCCAGGGGCATCCTTACCAGATGCCCGAACCACCTCAACTGGCTCCTTTCGGCGCAAAGGAGCAGCGGCTCTACTCCGAGCTCCTCACGGATGACTGAGCTTCTCACCCTATCTCTAAGGGAGACGCCAGCCACCCTCCTGAGGAAACCCATTTCGCCGCTTGTACCCTGGATCTCGTTCTTTCGGTCATGACCCAGCCTTCATGACCATAGGTGAGGGTAGGAGCGAAAACTGACCGGTAGATCGAGAGCTTTGCCTTCTGGCTCAGCTCTCTTTTTCGTCTGGCGGTGCGATAGATTGAATGCAATACCGCACCCGCTCGCCCGATTCTCCGACCAATCTCCCGCTCCATTGTCCCTCACTCGCGAACAAAACCCCAAGGTACTTGAACTCCTTCACTTGGGGTAAGGACTCATTCCCTACCTGGAGAAGGCATTCCATCGGTTTCCTGCTGAGAACCATGGCCTCCGATTTAGAGGTGCTGATCCTCATCCCAACCGCTTCACACTCGGTTGCGAACCGATCCAGTGAGTGCTGAAGGTCGCAGGCCGATGATGCCATCAGGACCACATCATCTGCAAAGAGCAGCGATGAGATCCCCAGCCCACCAAACTGCAACCCCTCCCCACCCGACTACGCCTCGATATCCTGTCCATAAATATTACAAACAGGATTGGTGACAAAGCGCAGCCCTGGCGGAGGCCAACCCTCACCTGAAACGAGTCCGACTTACTACCGAGAACCCGGACACAGCTCTCACTTTGGTCATACAGAGATTGGATGGCCCTGAGTAGAGACCCCCTCACCCCATACTCCCGCAGCACCTCCCACAGTATCTCCCGGGGACCCGGTCATACGCCAAATCCACAAAACACATGTAGACCCGGTTGGGCATACTCCCAGGCTCCCTCCAGGATCCCTTGCGAGAGTGAAGAGCTGGTCCGTTGTTCCACGACCAGGACGGAATCCGCATTGTTCCTCCTCAACCCGAGGTTCGACTATCGGCCGAACCCTCCTTTCCAGCACCTTGGAGTAGACTTTACCAGGGAGGCTGAGAAGTGTGATACCCCTATAATTGGCACACACCCTCTGGTCCCCCTTTTTAAAAAGAGGAACCA
Source organism: Perca flavescens (assembly GCF_004354835.1). NCBI lineage: Eukaryota > Metazoa > Chordata > Actinopteri > Perciformes > Percidae > Perca > Perca flavescens. The sequence continues at coordinate 22,568,150 of NC_041336.1, read as the reverse complement.
CCACCCCAGTCTGCCACTCCTTTGGCACCGTCCCAGACTTTCACGCAATGTTGAAGAGGCGTGTCAACCAGGACAGCCCCTCCACACCCAGAGCCTTGAGCATTTCTGGACGGATCTCATCAATCCCGGGGCTTTGCCACTGTGTAGTTGTTTGACTACATCAGTGACTTCCGCCTGGGAAATCGGCGACAATCCCCGTTATCCTCCAGCTCTGCCTCTAACATAGAGGGCGTATTAGTCGGATTCAGGAGTTCCTCAAAGTGCTCCTTCCACCGCCCTATTACCTCCTCAGTGGAGGTCAACAGTGTCCCATCCTTACTGTACACAGCTTGGATGGTTCCCCTTCCCCCTCCTGAGGTGGCGAACAGTTTTCCAGAAACACTTTGGTGCCGACCGAAAGTCCTTCTCCATGTCTTCTCCAAACTTCTCCCACACCCGCTGCTTTGCCTCTTTCACGGCAGAGGCTGCAGCCCTTCGGGCCCCTCGGTACCCTGCAACCGCCTCCGGAGTCCTCCGAGATAACATATCCCGGAAGGACTCCTTCTTCAATCGGACGGCTTCCCTGACCACTGGTGTCCACCACGGTGTTCGTGGGTTACCGCCCCTTGAGGCACCTAAGATCCTAAGACCACAGCTCCTCGCCGCAGCTTCAGCAATGGAAACTCTGAACATTGTCCACTCGGGTTCAATGCCCCCAGCCTCCACAGGGATGCACGAAAAGCTCCGCCCGGAGGTGTGAGTTGAAAGTCTGTCGGACAGGGGCCTCCTCCAGACGTTCCCAATTTACCCGCACTACACGTTTGGGCTTACCAGGTCTGTCCAGAGTCTTCCCCACCCCTGACCCAACTCACCACCAGATGGTGATCGGTTGACAGCTCTGCCCCTCTCTTCACCCGAGTGTCCAAAACATACGGCCTCAGATCAGATGAAACGATTATGAAATCGATCATTGACCTTGCCTAGGGTGCTCTGGTACCAGGTACACTTATGAGCATCCCTATGTTCGAACATGGTGTTCGTTATAGACAATCCATGACTAGCACAGAAGTCCAACAACAAACAACCACTCTGGTTTAGATCAGGAGGCCGTTCCTCCCAATCACGCCCTCCAGGTGTCTCCATCATTGCCCACGTGTGCGTTGAAGTCCCCAGCAGAACAATGGAGTCCCCACTGGAGCCCCATGCAGGACTCCAGTCAAGGTCTCAAGAAGGCCGAATACTCCGAACTCCTGTTTGGTGCATATGCACAAACAACAGTCAGAGTTTTCCCCCACAACCCGCAGGCGAGGGAGGCGACCCTCTCGTCCACCGGGGTAAACTCCAACACAGCGGCGCTCAGCCGGGGCTTGTGAGTATCCCCACACCCGCCCGGCGCCTCACACCCTGGGCAACTCCGGAGAAGAAAAGAGTCCAACCCCTATCCAGGAGTATGGTTCCAGAACCGAGACTGTGCGTGAGGTAAGCCCCACCAGATCTAACCGGTAGCGCTCCACCTCCCGCACCAGTTCGGCTCCTTCCCCCACAGAGAGGTGACGTTCCACGTCCCCAGAGCCAGCGTCTGCCGCCCGGGTCTGGTCCGTCGAGGCCCCTGACCTTCACTGCCACCCATGTGGCATCGCACCCGACCCCAACGGTTCCTCCCACAGGTGGTGGGCCCATGGGCTGGAGAGATGGGAGCCACGTAGCTTGTTCGGGCTGTGCCCGGCCGGGCTCCGTGGCAAACCCGGCCACCAGGCGCTCGCCGACGAGCCCGCCGTCTGGGCCTGGCTCCAGGCGGGGCCCCGGCTTCCTCCGGGCAGGGTCACTCCATCTCTACCTTGCTTCTTCATTGGGGTTTTTGAACCATTCTTTGTCTGGCCCCTCACCTGAGACCACTTTGCCTTGGGAGACCCTACCAGGAGCACAAAGCTCCAGACAACACAGCCCTCAGGTTCACAGAGACACACAAACCTCTCCACCACGATAAGGTGATGGTTCACGGAGAACAGGCTGTTCAAATTATGTTAAAACATTTAAACAAACTGTGGCCGGGTTGACTCAGAGCAGTCGCACATATACTGAGAGGTTTATGCCTTGACGCAGAGGTCCAGAGTTCGAATCCGACCTGTAACAATTTCCTGCATGTCTTCCCCCTCTCTCTCCCCTTTCTCACCTAGCTGTCCTATCAAATAATGGCGGAAAAGCCTTAAACATAATCTTAAAAAAACAAAAACATTTAAACAAACTGATACAATATAATAAATAAAGCAGACTCTGTGCATTGTACATGTGACTTGTGTTCATTCAAATGCATTCAATTATTGTCTGAGCCATTATTTCCCCTGTGTATAAGAAAGTTTACATTTAATTTAAGTTTAAAATTAAGGGATAGCCATGGAGAATACTGAACCCAGGATTCAGGAAGAACAGACGGATTGAACGATTGAAGGTTAAGTGAAAAGATAAATGGAAATGGATAATGAAAACTGGTAGATAGATAGATAGATGAGGGATATTATATAGAAATACAGTGGTGCTCATAAGTTTATGAATCCATGCTAAAGTTGACTAAAAAGAGGAATAAAAAAAAATCATCTTTTGGAAATTGATCTTAATGCCTTAATTAAATTTTTTTTGGAGAAGTCCAACCTTTAAGGACACCAATTGATGACCAAATGAATGAATAATGTATCGTGAATAAATAAATGTTCTTCCTTAAAATACAGGGGGCATAAGTATACACACCCCTATGTTAAATTTACCATACCTAGAGATTGGCATGGTTTTTATTTCAGTTAGCTGGTTTGATTTGCATTGAGAGATGATTTTATGGAAAGTACCCCATGCCAATCTCTAGGTATGGTGAAGGGTATGTGATGATGTGGGGCTATTTTAATTCCAAAGGCCAAGGGAACTTTATCAGGATGCATAGTATCCTGGATCCATAAAATAACTGGCCTTTAAAAATAAAAATCTGCCTGCTTCTATGGGAATTTAACATAGGGGTGTCTATACTTATGCCCCCTGTATTTTAAGGAAGAACATTTATTTATTTACGATACATTATTCATTCACAAAGAAAATTGGTGTCCTTAAAGGTTGGATTTTTCCTAATAATTCCCATAAATTTATGAGCACCACTGTATTGTTACCTTGAGATCACTGCCTTGTCAAAGTGCACCAGGTGTTCCTCAGACATGAAGCGGAGGCCGACTGAAACACACACAGAGGTTAGAAGGGTACAAGCTGGCCTCGTGAATAGAAAGACTGTTTAACCAAGAGGTCACAGGTTCAGCCTCTGGAACAGCTGAAGTATCACCAGACAAGGCCATGAAAAGCTACCTACTTACTCCTGAGCTGAAGAGCAAGAACAGCTCCAAAATATAACATGCACGGCCGCTTTGGGAATCATTTTAAACTGGAAAATAATATACGCACGCGAGTGCCAACAGAGTTCAGGATTTCTGCTATTTCTGTAATGTGGACACTATTGAATGAAAGTGTTTTGATGTCAGTATTTAGTTATAAGGAATGTAAATGATATAAGTTAGGTATCCACCAAAGGCAGAGCAGGGTTCATCATTGAATACATAAGGATGAAGGTGTTTAAATCTGGATATCTAAAAGCAATCTCAATGCACACATGCGTTCTACAGTGTGGACAAAGCAATGCACCAGCTTCGAGAGCTAAGCCTCCTGCTCCGGTTTGATAAATATAACTTCAAAAGAAGCAGCCAAACAGCTTTAGCTGGCCCACTGCACAATGAGCATAATAACTCCCCACCCCCTGGGAGCTCCAGCCTAGTTCATTTACCCTTGCAGAGCGCTGCCATGTCTGAATATGCACGTGTCTTTGTTTCACTGCAAGCCTCTCGGAGGCTCCCCACCTCCTGCTCTGTACAAAGCGGATGTATAGAGGAACCTTTTGGACCTCATTTTTACAGAGGAAATGCATCCCCCCCTCCCTCTCCTCCCTTCTATTTGCCCCTCACATGTAATGCCTGATTGACCACAGCACCCCTTAAAGAGGTCAAAGGGCAGACAAAACAGTCTGGTGTCATGGCAACCTGTGTGCCACCAACTACAATGCTAAGGGGAAAAGCAGGGGGGGGGGGGGTCCAATGTGTCAGTTAAACCTTGAGAATGTTGCCTTGTGTTTAGGCTAATGTGTGTACATACACACACACACACACATATACGTATACATAATGCACCTGCACTACGATAACAACCCTCCTATTTTGCACTCCAGAATAATCAAGCCAAATCTAAGAGTGGTGCCTATCAGAGTATCAGATGGCGCGCATGCTAATGTGCATTTGCTGTTGCTGCACGTGCATGCGCTTGCCAGTGTGTGTCGTTTGTGTGGACGGAAGACACTCCTATGTAAAAGGTTCTTTGTGACCGCTCGATGCAGTGGCAGTGTTTGTGTAATGGGGGAGGGGGTTTAACGGATAAATGGGAAGTAAATGCATTCAGATCAATACTACGCTGAGAGAGGGTGAGGGGGTTTGAAAAGAGAGAGTGGAAGGTGGTGAGTAGAGAGGGAGGGGTCACAGAGGGACTGATTAATCATTCCTGTGTTGATATTGACTTTCTGTTAAAGGGGGTGAGTCAGACTCTGAATAATGCGTTTATGTGTGTGTGTGTGTGTGTGTATATGTATGTGTGTGTGTTGTACGGTACTCAATGAGAGCACAAAGTCATCAATTACAGTCCTAGTCTTCCCTAAGGTTTAGGACTGCAGCCGGTTTAGTTGTGCTGCGACTACCTTTTTCATTCCCAGTGTGTGTACTTACAACTTTTAGGTAGTTAGTTTGCATATTCAGCGCAACAACCGTGAAAGATTTAATTATTCATGTTTTGTAAAAAGAGCTAATATGTTGTTCCAGTTTGAACAGGAACAGGGAGTCGGACAGGAAATCCCCTGTGAGGAGTTAATGAGAAGCTGACGACCGAACAGACACAACAGAGAGGGAGAGAGGGAGGGAGGCTGCTTGAGGTGGAGGAGGGGAAATGCTTCCCTAACACCTGACCCTCTGGCTGTGACCTTGTTCATTGTCTGAGAGGGCAATGAGTGGACACACCTGAGTACCGGCCACGTATAAGCACATACACATACAATATTTCAATCGATACTTTGCAGTTAATTCTTTTAAATCAAACAGTCTCAGCAGCGCTCTGCCCAATCCACACCAAAACCCCCAATTAAATAAATAAAACTGACATAATTAGTTTTCAATTATAACAGCATGACACCAACGTCAGACATTGCCACAGGCAGTATTTTCCTCTAATTACAAACCTTTTAAAAACAGCCACTTGTCAGAGGACGGAGGGCCAAGCTAACTGAATGAAACCCCCATTCAGTGTTACCTTGAACTTGAACAATGAGTCTGGTGTTTGTGCTGGGGCCACTTCCTGACCTTTCCATCCCACTGTGGAAGCAACCAGCCGCAGCCTCTCCTTTCATCTTAAAGATGTGACCCTGATGACCCACACTGACCAAAGAACAGCCGGTAACTGCAGGTTTTACTTCCACTACTGACTTCGGAATATTTGACTTGTAACGGTTTGTTTGCTGTGATATCTTATATACTGATGTATAATGTTTATATGACATCACTTCAACCAGCTGAATTTCTATTGCTTAGGAGCTGTCGAGGTTACTGTTGGTGGCCTGAACCCCGAGGTTCATTTTCTAATGATTCACTGAGCAGACAGACATACACAAATGATTCCTCCTCCTCCCCCTTTCTTTTTTTGTCCTCCCATCGCTTCAGCATTATAGCCTTCCCTCCTCCCTCAGATGCTTTGGCACTCGCTTTTTCACCCACTTGTCTCTACGTCGCAGACTGCCTGTTTCTTTATGCCTTCATCTTTCTTTTTCCCTCTTTCTTTACACCGTACCCGCTTCTCCTCCTCTCTGTCTGGCACCAGAGAGCTGGCCCACTCGAGGGGGTCGTTGTGTGACGCGGGCAGCTGACACTTTCAGCGCCACTGCAGAGCATGTGTATCACCGCAAAGCATAATGGCAAGCTTTTGAATGCCATCAATATGCTGCCAGAGAAGAAGTTGTGACACTTCCAACCACTTAATCTACAAATGTATATACTTTTTAGGGATACAGCGGGTTAGGGTTAGTTAGCTAAGATTATTTGTAATTCTTATTCAATTAATTCATTAGTTTTTGTAATTGTTCAAGCTTTAAAAATGGCAAAAAATGGTTTGTCTGAGAAACGGTACACAACTCAAAGATATTTAACTAACAATAATATAATTCATCCATTAAAGAAAATACACAGATCAACACCACTCTCATGTCCGTACACCAAATATGATAATTTACCTACCAACACATAAAGTTCACAAATTAACACATATTTGTTTAATTTGTAAAAAAGGTGCTGATAGGCATATTTTATTAGTTTCAGACAGAGCCAGGTTAGCGGTTTCCACATTTATAGTCTTTGTGCTAAGCTGAAGTAACCGGCTGCTGCCTATAATGTTATACTTAACTGACCGATATGAGAGTGGTATCGATCTGCTCATTCAACTCTCGTAAAAAAAGCAAATTATGTGTACTTCCCAAAATGTTGAACCATCCCTTTAAGACTACCTGTTTCAGCTTAAATTGAGATGTTAATATTACTTAGACTTCGCATTGAGACATATTTCAAAAACAAATCTTGACGAGGATGGGTTTCCCATCTTTGTGATTCTTGTCCTGGTTTTACCTAAGCGAGACAGCTAAGTGAAAATCTTCTGATACACATCTGATACGACACTGAAGACGAAGTGCAATTGTGTGGGTGGGTGGTGACTATTTCCTGGTCCACAGTTGAACTACCTCTTGAGAAGTTATGAATAGACAATGCCGGATGACATCAACAAAGCCAATTCCTCAGGAACCTGCTCCATAAAACATACATGACTGACATGCTGAAGAGGACATGGTGCAGCAGCAGAGAGCTGCCAGAATCATTACACTCTCACACACTTTCACTATCTCTCGCTTTTTACCCAACCCCCAACTCCTGAGGCTCTTAAGATGTCTGTGAGACATCTAAAGAACCTGAGAGGAGAGATGGTGAGGATCAAAACTTTGAGACAGAACACAGAAGAAAAAGGCGAGAAAGAAAGAAGGAACGTGCGATAAAGACTGAGATCAAATGTAGAGGGAGACAGAAGAGACAGACGTGGGGGAAGAGGGGAAGGAGATGATTTGGCGAAGTAAGAGGCAACGCTGAGACCTACTAATACAGAACTGAGGAATTCTCACTGCTAACTCCAAACACATTCCTACAGCCTGCAAATATTAAACCCCACCTCACCACCTCTGCCTCCATCTGAATGCACAAGGAAGCCACCTGGGGCCGAGGAAACTATTCAGTGATATCAACTCAGTCACTGGAAGAGATTCTTTCGTGCAGGGGAAGGGAGGAAAAACAGAAAAAAAACATTTATACAAATATTCAATGTCTAGCTGCGTGAAATTATATAGAAATACGTGATCTGGGAAAAATTTAAGGACACTTCAGTGTAAAATAATGTGCACAATGTCAACCATTCAAAGTTCAGTGCAAAACCGTTTTTTTACCGCTCAACTGATAATGGATTATATTTAATTAATTAATTATTTTGGCCTTTAATTAATAGTGTGTCACTTGTAGACAGGAATTTGAACTGGGGACACCACCTTGGTGCTCTGATACTGGATGTTTGAGGCCAATACCAATACTGAAAGTTTTAAGTTTAAGAAATTATATTTCTGCTCATTTTTTCACATAAAACTCAGAATTTAAACAGATATTTTTGATGAGCATCACTCATTTGTAAAGGATTGTGACAAAGATATGTGATGATCAAGCAGGACATTTTGTAGTTTAACTCAATTAACTTGAACTTGTCAGTAATCTCTGGTGGATAACCTGTGAAATGGTGACACATTTCTGTATTGCACCTTCGTGTTACTAATTGGCTGACATATGTGCTGATACCAATATATCTATGATACGCCAATACTGACCAATATGTCAGCCATTCTCCCAGTCAGGGTTCAAAATTAGCACCATTTACCAGCCAAATACTGGTAAAATATGCAAGTGGCTGGTAGATTTGCTTCACTCACCAGCCCCAAAAAAAAGGTGGCTGGAAAAATTTGAACATTCAGTAGCCATTTGGCTGGTAGACACTGGCTCCCAGTGCTGTGTGAAGTACATACTGAGATATATATCAAGCACGTGTGTAAAATAACAGCATGAAGACACTATTCTTTAACAATTAGAATACCTGCATTCAAGATATTATGGAAGTATTAGTGACGAAATATCCTATTTTCTAGTCTATGTATCAAAAGTAAAATGCCTTGTTATGCAGAATGGCCCTTTTGTTTGTTTGTTTTATAATATTGGATTATTTTTGTTCATTTATAAACAATGAAGGAACATGTTAATGTAGTTGGTCCAGGTGGAGCTAATTTTAAGTATGTTATGTACCATTGAGTAGTTTAATCTATAGCAATGCATAATGTCACAAGATAATCAGATGTGATTTAAGTAATTAGTAATTACAGCTGTCCGATAATTTAGTGGAGTAAAAAGTAATTTCTATATCTCAGAGATAAAATCATCGGCAGTAAATCATTTTTTGACACTATCAGCAACATCGCCAAGCAACTGACAAATCAACATGCACCTCCTGCAACTGGAACAAAATACAAGAACTATACATCAGTCAGAGATTTAAACGGGCAAAACATTGTGCTATGTGCGACAGAGAGAGACATTATCAGCACTAGTAGTAGAAAAGCCCTATGGATATCCAGATGGAGCTCTCTCAGCTCCAGCCCTGTTTCAGCCCCCATGTCCTAGAGAAGGCCGACAAACACTGATGCATCTGGAACACTGAGTCCGGGGGGAATAGCTCTTGCTCAGACCGTGAGAGAGCGTTAGTACATCCACAGAGGCCACATGGTGCAGCGCTTTCTCTCCATGCCAGACCCCGCTGCCTGGTGTGTGTGGTCCTTTTCCTGTCTCTTTCACACCAGAGCTACATAATTGATAGCGAAGGCCGAGTTATGTTTTATAAAGTGAAACACATTAATGGCTTCCTCCACACTCTAAAGTTTAGATGTGCTAGGATCAGTAAGTGGTGGCCTTGGATTGAAGAGGTTTTAAATAACCGATGCATTCATTGTCGGTACAAAAAGCCAGGGTAATCCATTATTTCTGCCTAAGTATTGGTTATAGAAAAGCTGTGCTTTGGAGATGCCTCGAATACTCATATGCTTTAAGTGTTATGATATGCTAGATTGTCTTAATGCCACAAGAGCAATCAATGGCCTTCATTCATTAAAATGTTTCTTATTCTGTTTTCAATTTGTGAATAATTAATTAAAAGAAAGACGTTTAATATTTGATTCATGAAATGTTCACAACCCACCAATTTAAATAATTGGCGTATTACATTTGACCTTAAATTTTAAGTTCCTTTCAAGGCATTTGTCATTAGCATAAGACAATATCCAAATAATGACAAACTATCAGCGGGCTAAACAATAGTAGTATCTGTTGATTACTTTTTCGATAAATCAATTAGTTGTTTGGTTTATAAAAAGTCAGTAAATGGGTGAAATATCGATCAGTGTTTTCCAAAGCCCAAGATGATGTCCTCAAATGTCTTGTTTTAGCCACGGATCAAAGATATTAAGTTTACTGTCATAGAAGAGTGAAGAAACTAGAGAATATTCTTATTTATGAAGCTGGAATCAGATAATTTTTAAACCGATTATCTAAATAGTTTGCGATTAATTTAACAGCACAAAATTAAACATTTATAGAATTTTTTTATTAAAGTAGTTTGATACCAAAAGAAAGTCTGTCAGCTGTCATCTGTATTTGGGCCACATGAGACAGACTCTAATCTGCTGAACTGGATACATAACTGTAGTGAATACACTTTTAGTCGTGCAGGCTGAAATGCAAAATTGAGCTCCCAAGGCTGACTATCATCACATCACTTATTAATTCAAGCATCAAGGTCAGTATGCGGCACAGTTAATCTTGCATGTATGTTAGTCTATAAGATAAAAACCTTCAATTGACAGAAATTAAATCAAATAACTATATTGATAATCATGTCTAGTCATGTCAATGTCTTTAGCAAAAGCGCCAACAATTCACAGGTCCTGACTTCTCAAATTAAATGAATATTTGCTAGTTTACGGTTTACTGTGATAGTAAATTCAATATGTTTGAGTTTTGGACTGTTGGCTTAACAAAATCAGCATTTGAATCAATTAATCAAGAACATTTTTGGCAGATTAATTGATGATGAAAATAGTCCATGCACCATCACAATATTACCTATTAATTCAATGTCATCTGTTCTACTTGACAATAAAATTGATATCTTTTGCATTGTAAATACCTCTCCCCATTGAGACTGAGGAGGAATAACTACTCCTGAATAGCATCAGAAATGAGTAAGGAGTTGATGATGTACTTGAATTTAACTGGTGAAAAGGATTTCATTAGCCATTTCAACTTCAAGACTCCATGTTAAGTCCAATGAGCAACTGAGAATATTTGTATTTGACCATGGATACTATCATTACATCTGAAATAAAATGTTTGTAGTTCAACAAAAAAACAAAAATATAACAAATATACGTTTCACTGTCCTTCTGTGCTAGCTGGCCTTTGCTTAACCCTGTCTGTGGATGCAAAACAGCCACAAATCATCAAGATCATCTGAGACTTTGGACCCAGTATTAGGCCTCAAGTTAAACCTGCATTCAGACGTAACTATCAAGACTACCATTACCAAGACTACCATCATCCCGCAGTCACCCTCTGATCCGCCGACCAGGGAAACTCTATTTCTGCCCTCCGCTAAATGGCGCACCCTGGCAGAGATATAATTGGGGTGTCTTTGTGAGTTTGTTTGCATGCAGTCAGGGGTACAGAGACTAAGAGCTCATATCAGGCCTCCATGGAGATGGAAAAGGCTTGTTAAGAGCATCGATTGACTGAGAATATATCAAAAGGCCTCGAGCAAGCGCACATTTAGGGGACAACGGTAACTTGTCGATATTAAACAATGGAGGCAAAACTGAGAACAAACAGGACGGCGAGGATGACGTGAGAGCTGCATGGGCACAAAGCATAAAAGGTATTCAGAGAGCTAAGTTAGGTGTTAGTGGACGTAGTGAGACATTCAGTTGAGGGACACATACTGAGACAACAAACAAACAGTAAGGGGAAGTAGAGGGTGGGACGTATCAATTCCAGAGTAGAGAGGATGATGACCAAATAATTCAAATACTTTGTCATCTTAACAGTTTTCATTCAGCTGAAACTAAGAACCGAAGCTAGGTAGAAAACATTCACTCTCTAACAGAATACTCTGTACATACCTACAAAGGCAGTGATCGACACACAATAATGGCACAAAAGTGAGTGCCCCAATCCCGTTCTTCCTTCCCCTTCGCCCTCACAACTGAGGTTAACTGGTCCCCGAGTCTTTTAGAACTCTTTCAACAAATATACCTATCCTGTCAAGCTAATACAGAGATAAAGGCATGGCTGAGTTATGGGAGAAGCGTGGAGATGGGGAAAATGTTTCAGCGAGAGTGGGAGGAAGGAAAATGACTTTAGGTACACAAACCAACAGAAACCATAGCAGGAGATAACAAAAAACAAGAAAAGACAGAAATAATGTGTACGCCATGACTTTCCTTTCTAAATAACAGCTCTAGATGGATATAACACAATGTAAGAGTATTAAAGCTTATGCTGCATAGGTCAGTCCTTTTTTTTTTACCTTTTCCCGCGTTTTTCTTTCACGATTCCAACTTGATTCCTCCTCTCCGTCCCCTCTTCCTCACTCTGGAGTTAGTGATTTCCCTCTTGACTTGCATCTCTATTTCACTCCAATCTCGTCGCATTTTATCTGCCATTCCCTCATCTCCCCTCCCTTAGACACCATTTCTCTTCACCCCTCCACGCTCTGGACTTTGAAGGGAAACATGCCTTGTGGACAAAGGATATCAATGCCGTGAGGAAAAGTACAGCATTAATACTTTTCGTCACAACGTTGTGCTGGAGCTGTGCAGAACCGGTTCCACCGTGTGCTATACAAGGAGGACAAACACACAAAAGTCTCAGTGGTGCAGAGAGGTGAGAAAATGCAAGAGAAGGAGGGAGAAGGCATCAGTCATCGTGTGTGTGTGTGTGTGTGTGTGTGTGTGTGGGTGTGTGTGTGTGTGTGTTAGAGAGTGTAGGGTACGAATGAAAGAGAGGAGAGAGGGAGGGACAGATATTGAAAGAAAGGAAGGTGGGAGGGAGGGAATAGGAAGACTATACGTGGAGAGAGGAAAAGGGGAGGAGACATTTTTTCTCCATTTTCCTGTTCACATTTCTTTTCTAACCCAAACCCCCCACCCCATTTTTCTGTATAAAATGATCCCTATACTGTCTCTGTGTACACAAACGTCTTGCCAATAGTTCATTATTCTGCCTTTCCACAACTGTTTTCCCCTTGTTAATTTCTCTTTGTTGAAGCCAGCTGTGTCTTTAAGCTTGTGCACTTGAACTCCGAGTGCTTTTCTTTCTCTGCGTACTTCCCCTTCGCTGGCCCCCCAGCACACAGGAAAGAGACACAGCTTGCAGGGGGAGAGAGAGAGAGAGAGAGAGAGAGAGAGAGAGCGCAGGACAGAGGGACAAAAAGGGGCAGAGAGAGAAATGCAGATGGGGGAGGGGAAAGGTTTGTAAACTGTTGTTCAAGGCTATGGAAGGCTTGGAAATCAGTTCAAGAAATACACAAGATTTACAACATAAGTACAAGTTTTCTTCTTACTGTTGAGGACTGTATCAATATTAAAGGCATGTCTATGTGTCTGTAGGAGAGGTAACCATAGACTGCCATTGAAATATTCATTTGCGGTAGAAAGTATGCCCACGTGTTTGCAACATCCTGAAAGCGTTCAGTCGGGAAAGTTCAAGGTTAAGGTCCGACCATTAAGCAGAGCCTTACAAATCTGCACAAAATCTCCATGGCAACTGCTGACATACAGGTGAAATGTTTCATAATAAGACAACTAGTTTGTGCTGTGGGTCATAAAGTGGACTATCATACCAGCTTATGCTTTTATCTATTTGTCTATTTTTTATAGAAAGAGAGAGAGAGAGTTGGCAGTACACTCACCTTGACTGATTTAATTGTTGAGACAGCAGAGGGGGAGAAAGAGGGGATTCAGGAGCTCTGGCAGGATTCGATCGCAGGCCAGCGGGGGCGCGCAGTAAACCGAACCACCCGACGCCTCTCACAGCACAGACTTGCATATGTTAAATAGTTCTATGTTATACAAGCTGCCCCTGAGCATTTACGTATGCAGTGCCAGAGTTTGTACAATAGGTTAACACGTCTTACATTAAAGTCTCATGTAACTGGAGATTAAGCTTAACAAAAGAAAAATAAAGGAGCACAGTAAAAGACAAACAGAAGGCAAAGAATAGCTCAACAGGACTTCAAGCATTCATAGCTATACCATCAGAGCCGGCCCGACGCATAAGCAAGGGGGCGGCTTAGGACTCAGTGGCTACCAGGGGGCCCCCAGGGGGCCCCCAGGGGGGGCTTGAAATGTACCACAAGAGAGCTTGTAACAATATTTACAATAAAAAAGTTAGTTCAGTGCCAAGTGAAGTGGCAACACGTTTCAATGTGGAGGGCCCCCAAACCAAATCCTGCTTATAGGGCCCCCAAAAGTCTAGGGTCGGCCCTGTGTGCCATACAAAGAAATAATTATAAACACAAGATAACTCCGGCAAATCTCTGAGTTTCCCAGCTTACATACTCATATTTTGAAAACCAAAATCGGGCTGGAGTTTTAAAACATCAGTAGTGAGCTGGGGGATTTGAAGGAGTCAAATAAATTATTCTTAAAAACCAGAACAGAAGGCAGAAGTTTGGTACAAGCAGGAAATCATTTGAAAGGTAATGTACTTGAAGTTTGTTGAATTAATATTTGTTTTACAATTATTGATTTATTCATGACTTATACTCTGATTTATCCTTTCTGTATAGTTTTGTTTATTTCTAATGCACTTAGTAGATGGTAAGAGCTGTAATGTATGTTGTGTTTAGACTGCGACCATGTGAACCAAGAAGAGGGACTGAAAAATAGGCAATTAAGAAGTCCCCAACCAAATTAAATCTAGTGAGAAATGACTTTCTTGTTGATTTAATCCTGTCTGAGGCTTAGATCATTAAGATATAAGGGTGGATATAAGGCTGTTCTATCTACAGAGAAAGCATTAGCGGGAGCGAAATGTCAAAATGGCATGCACATACTGTACAGTCACGGGTTAAAGTGGGCCGAAACGATCCTAAACTACTTTTGGGCACCTTCGATTAATAACTAAATTATTCTGATTTGCAGTTTCATCAGTGTGTCATTCTGCAGCACGCACCGCTGTGAATTGCAGCGATGCACAGCCATGAGTCCATGTCAGAAGTTAGTTCACATCTGTAATAACAGCAGGACAGTCGAGTGTCTGTTTTCTAAACAGCTCAAGTCAGTTGAGTGAAGTCATGATAATGTTGTCGGTAGCCTACCAGTTACAAACAGACTCGGCAGGGAACGGCACGCTACCATGCTGACGGATTCTCTGTGTTTGTGCTTTTAGCTGAGCTAGACCCAAACATATGCGGTTAAAACAGATTGGTGGGGGCGGCCTCTAGCTCACCCAGTAAGCGCGTGTGCCCCATGTAGGCTGAGTCCTTTGCAGCACTGGTTCGAATCCAACCTGCTGCGTGTCATCCCCCATCTCTCTCCCCCTTTCCTGTCTATCCACTGTCACTATATAATAAAGGGAAAAGCCCCCCCCCAAAAAAATGCTACGTTGTTTGTCAGCATTGCTACCAGTCACATTTGGAGGCCGCCTAGTGTGCTGTGATTAATTTGGCATGCAGTCATATGATAGTATGGGGGTGGAGCAGCCTATGGTGTGGGAGATCTGGGTTCAATTCCCACTGCCAATGTGTCCCTGAGCAAGACACTTAACCTAGCCTAGAAATCTAGATGCACCCTTGCGGCAGCAAATTTAATTTACAGCCAGGGGGGTCTAGGCACTCTCCGTTGACTTGCGAGCTGGAAAAACCAAACTCTAGTCAGGCCAATCACATTGTGTATAGATGGCTGCTGCTGATGGGACCAGTGGTCTTCTGGAAAACTTGGAGTTAATTTTTTCTTTGAGAAAAGAACAAAGAACGGCACTGAAATCATTTAAAAAAAAAAGGAAGATGTGTTTGTTGTTTTGCAGACCGGATACGGCAAAAGTTTATTCTATCAACTAGCTTCGCTACCGTCTTCGTTGCCCTGCCTGTTTGTAGCGCTATCCTAGTATGCAGACGGAATTTGAAAGACAACCGTTTATCCCGCCCCTTGGATTGAGCTCCGTCAATGGTGCCAGATCCAACATCTTCATGTGGGTCTGGCTTGTCAGGCTACACTTAACTCCTAGTTGCTCCAGAGGTGTACAAACTCTGACATATATAGCAATTGCATGTCGCTTTGGATAATGTAATGTATATATCCAGTTAACCACTTATGCCAAAAGTATTTTCCAGACAATTTAGTTTTCAAAAAGAAAGTTGCTACTCTGATTAGCTGAGATTATAAAATTTACTAAATAAAACCATTTGGAACACATTTATAACACACAGATAACACATAACCCCAGCTGACTGTAATGACGCTTGCATAGTAAATACTGGGTTGTCCGAATTTTAGGCCTATGTCTTCCCCTCTGATCATCCCATTGGAAATATTAAGTGGTCTTACTAATATACTAAAATAAAGGTTAATATTGAACTATGTAATATATGTGTATATCATATGTTTTGTTTGTAAACTTAACTCCTGGCATTTCTCCAGGTGTTTTTCACTACTTTGGAAGGACACGACAAACCAGCTTTAAAAGTGCGTTTTAAATAAGTGCTTCCCCGATCTTAGGGTTCCCCCACATGCCAAATCACAATTCAAACCCGTGTCACTTGAACCCGAACACTAAAGGGCCGTCTACAAAACTGAAGTCAGGCTGGAAAACTTTTTTCTCTGAAATGTAAATAAATAAACTATTCTTATTTACAAATTACTGAAACATTTCACCCTAGTTAAATGGTGTTTACTTGGAATTAAAAGATTAGAAATATCAATTGTGGGAATTGCATTAAGGTTGCATAAGCTGAATTGTATAAGGTTTGTTCCTCACACCATAGGTCACTGGTTCCAAACCTTTTGGTTACCCTATATTGCCAAACAATTTCAATTCAATTCAATTTTATTTCAAATGCAATACCACCATAAGACATGGTCTCAAAACATTGTACAACAGGGAATTCAGTAAAACGTTAGGATTAAAATACAAAAGAATACATTTAAAATCATTGCCGGTATATATGTACATAAAAGTGAAAATAAAAAGTGGTACAAGGGTAAAAACAGAAGATAGAGGAAGTCATAATAATGGTCCATAATGTTTGGAAAAAACTAAATGTTTTGAGTTTTGATTTAAAAGTGGTGCTAGAGCTGGTTTCTCTGACATATAACGGAAGGTTATTCCAGAGGTATGGTGCTCAATAAGAAAAGGCATGTTGGCCGGCCGATATCTTTTCGACCCTAGGAATTTCTAAAAGATTGGTACCCAGGGAGCGGAGTGGTTGCGCGGGGGTATAGGGGTTAATCAGTTCAGCTAGGTATAAGGGTAAAGGCCATTCAGCGATTTGTAGGTTAAAAGAAGGATTTTAAAATCTGCTCTTACCTGTGTGGGTAGCCAGTGGAGTGAGGTTAAGACAGGAGTTATGTGGTCATATTCTGGTCCTTGTCAATAAATAGCCTGGCTGCTTTTTGGACGTGCTGCAGGCTTCTAAGTGAACATGCAGGGAGGCCGGAAAACAGGGCATTGCAGTAGTCTAACCTAGAAGACACAAAGGCATGAATCAGAGTTTCTGCATCGCGCTTTGTTAAAATCGATCTAATCTTTGCAATATTGCTTAGATGGTAGAAAGCAGTTTTTGTAACAGACTTAATGTGATCTCGGAAGTTTAGCTGAGAGTCGAAAATAAAACCAAGGTTTTTAACAGTTTTGCTCTCAGTAATGTCGCAACCATCTATGCGCACTACAAGTTCTATTTCGTATAGGCTTCGCCCTCTAAGCCACGCTATGGGTTTATCCGTTCGCGCATGCGCAGTCGTGAAGATTTTCTTTCCCGCCCTTGCGTGCCGCACGGGCTTCAGCTACGTCCGCAATTACTGTATAAAAACAGGGCGGACCCGTTGCTCTGCTCCCACTTTTTCTTCAAGCAAGAGCAGTTATGAAGAAGGTAATGAAAACTACCGGCTCTACCTTCTTCGGCCACCGGAAGCCGACCCCCCCCGTCCCCCCAGGACCAGGTTTGCGTCCAAGTCACTGACCGGTCTCACCAGTGTGCGGCCCAGGGCTTAGCGGCGCAAAACAACATAGCCTTGCTAGCCTCCGCCGTCTCCACCATGGCCACCAACCCGGAGGCGCTTCCTCCGGAGCTAGCTACGGAGATCGGCAAGGCTATGACCGCCATCCTCACCCTCAGCACGGCGACCACGGTGGCGTTGTCGAGGATCCAGGCGTGGCAGACTGTGGCCCAGTGAAATATCTGGGTCCACATGTCACAGCTACCCACGGAGGTCAGGCGCGAGCTTCTGTACGGTCCCATAGCTCCCGATGGACTATTCGGACCTCGTCTACAGACGGCCACATCCTACCTCCACCAGGCAGCCGAAGAGGCGGAGCGGCTACGGCGGCTTGGCTCCTGGAAGGCAGCACCTCAATAACAGCGCCACCGCTCCACCAGCCGCCATAAGAGGAAACGCCCCACAGCCTCTGCTGCGGCTGCGCCCTCCCAGGCTTTGATCTCCGCCCCTCCGCCTGCCCCACCGCAGCGACAGCCGGCCCCCGACCGGCAGGCTTCACGGGGTCGAAGGACCATGAAGGCGGCCCCCACCTGGTCTAACCCGCCCCCGGAGCCACCCACCAAGCAGCGGCGACGGTGGCAATGACGGGGCGCGGGGAACGTCTGTCCCTCCACGGTTGAGAATCGGAAACACAACGGCCCTTTTAAGGGCCACTCAAGTCTTTCTAAAGAGCAGTTTCCCCTCAACCTAGCAGCCCTTGTTCCCACTGAACACTACGCTGATAATATGACAGATGTTCCCCACACAAGCACAAGCACACATCAGGTCACCGCTGCTCGCGGAGCTGCACCGCTCTCTCACTATGCAGACAGCGGGAGCAGACGCCATGCCGCTACACTTAGCGCTGCTCAGATCTCCTCCTCCCCCTTGCTATGCCAGCGGGATGAGGACGACGATGACCCGCCACCCTTTCTACAGGGCCCTACCATGGGCTGGGGGACACGTTCTACCCACGTCTCGCCCAGTGGCGAGACGGCTCTGCGCTTCCTGCTAGCTATATCTGTGAACAACACACAGACATGCGCGTGCCCGCTCTCAGAGCACAGCGCGGCATGGATCAGACTGACACACATGGACTCGTGGATGTCAAAACTGATATCACGGGGCTACACACTGCAGTTCGCCTCCCCCCCGCCTCGCTTTGCGGGCGTGTTGGAGACAACTGTGTCGTCCCAGGCGGAATCAGACAAAATGACGTCAGAATTACGGGAACTGCTGTCAAAGGGAGCAATTTCCCGTGTTCCTCCGGGGGAGGAGAACGAGGGTTTTTACTCCCGATACTTTCTCACGCCAAAAAAGTCAGGCGGGTTTCGTCCCATCCTCGACCTGTCCCAGTTCAACCTGTGCGTCATGGTCCGTCCATTCCACATGTTGACTATCAAACATGTGTTGGAATGCGTGCGCCACCAGGAATGGTTTACATCCGTGGATTTGAAAGACGCTTACTTTCACATCCAAGTCATCCCCAGACACAGGAAATTCCTGCGCTTCTTTTTCCAAGGGGCTCCTTTTCAGTACAACCGACTGCCATTCGGTTACTCACTGGCCCCTTGCACTTTTTCCAAGTGCATGGAGACGGCACTTCAGCCGTTGCGGAAAAAAGGTGCCAGAGTCCTGTTTTATCTGGACGATTTGCTCATCCTGGCTCCCTCTCAGGAAACGGCGGCGCTACACACCGTGTCAGTCCTGCAGCACCTGCAGACACTCGGTTTTGCCATAAACTGGCAGAAAAGCGCATTGGTTCCCTCACAATCGATAGTTTACCTGGGCGTAGTGCTAAACTCGATTGTTATGAGGGCCAGGCTGTCAACGCCGAGGCAAGATGCGCTGCTTTCTCTCCTGTCGCGCACCACACCCCGCGCAAAGGTGTCAGCGCTGTCTATCATGCGCCTTCTGGGCATGATGTCCGCGGGATACATGGTAGTACCCCTGGGGCTTCTCCACATGAGAAAAATCCAGAGGTGGTTCCTTCGTCAGCACATCGACCCCATACGCCACAAGTGGCGAATGCTGACTATCCCTCCCTCTCTGCAGTCAGACCTGTCATACTGGGGAAACCCCCAGACCCTGTCAGCTGGGGTTCCCCTGGGCAGAGTGACGTCATACGTGACAGTGTACACGGATGCGTCCCTCACTGGCTGGGGAGGAATGTGCGAATCACAGGTGGGGGGAGGGGAATGGCCTCCTCCTCCCCTCCCACACATAAACTGCCTGGAGCTGTCCACGGTGCTGAAGGTCTTGAAGCACTTCGCCCCGAAGGTAGCCGGGAGACATGTTGTGGTGTAGACAGACAATGTCACAGCAGCGGCGTTCATAAATCGCCAGGGCGGCGTACGCTCGGCCCGGCTATTGGAAATAGCCAGGAGCCTTCTGCTGTGGTCGCACAGTCATCTGCTGTCCCTCAGGGCCGTCCACATCCCTGGGATACTAAACCGGTCGGCAGACCTAATGTCGAGGGTGGGACACTCTCACAACGAGTGGAAATTGAATCCCACTATCGTTCAAAAGCTGTGGAGCAGGTTCGGGGAAGCGGAAGTGGACCTGTTCGCCTCACGAGAAAACACACAGTGCGCTCTGTGGTTTTCCTTGAGCTCACGGGACAACCCACCCCTGGGCGCGGACGCTTTCTCCCACCATCCCTGGCCCAGAACCCTCCTATACGCTTTCCCCCCGGTCCCTCTGATCCCTCGCCTCCTGGAACGCATTCAGGAGGAAGGCCTGTCGGTCATCCTGGTGGCACCGGAGCGCACGAACGCATCCTGGTTCCCGACGCTGGTCCAGCTGCTGGCGGCTCCCCCCTGGCAATTGCCGTGGCACGAGGACGCCCTGTCACAGCTGGACGGTGCGATAGCCCACCCCCCGGTGATAACCCAGCAACTGTGGGGCTGGCTGCTGAGCGGGAACGCTTGCAGAGGTTAGATAACGACTTGGCCCCATCCACGGTCAAATCCTACGCGGCGGCCATTTCATCTTGCCACGAAGGCTATGGAGAGAGAACGGTTTTTGCGCACCCCCTAGTTAAACGTTTTTTGAAAGGGTGCCGTGCGTTCTCTCACGCCCCAATGGGATCTGACCCTGGTACTCTGAGCTCTGGGGAAGCCCCCTTTCGAGCCCCTGGCACAAGCCCCTCTCAGGTTGCTGTCTCTAAAACCGGCGCTCCTCCTTGCACTGACATCAGCCAAGCGAGTGAGCGACTTATGTGCGCTGTCAGTCTCGCCGTCCTGTCTCTCAATCAGAGGGGACGGGAGCGCAGCCACCCTACAGCCCAACCCTTCCTTCACACCAAAAAGTTTAACAAATTCCTTTCGGTCAAGGGTTTTTTCCCTCCAGGGTTTTTTTCCCCCGCCTCATAACAACGACGCGGAGGAGGCCTCTCACAGATTGTGCCCGGTGCGTGCGTTATCACAGTATGTTTTACGCACGGCGGACATAAGGCGGACACAGCAGCTGTTTGTTCACTACAGGGAACACTCCCAAGGGGCAGCCCTGTCGAAACAACGCCTGTCCCACTGGCTGTGCGAGGCTATTACCCAGGCCTATAACTCAGAGGGGGCAGCGCCCCCCCAGGGCATTCGGGCACATTCTACAAAGGCTCTGTCTACATTGACAGCCCTGTTCAGAGGCATGTCAGTGGCCAAAATCTGTGCTGCGGCTTCTTGGGCATCTCCATGCCCTTTCACCCGCTTCTAGTTGCGGGATGTGTCTGAGCCCTCCCTGACTCACTCGGTCCTCTCTTCTCACAATGACGAATGAGGCCCCGTCATATGTATAATTGTATATATTATGTACATATGTATATGTTTTTGTCACTATTATACAATCACGACATGTGCCGCTTTATGTTTTCTTCTGCCCCCTCCCCTCCCCCCTACTCTGGGTGTCTGGGAGGAACTCGGGCGTCCCATAATTATCAATCATGTATTTCCCTCATCAATCATGCACGCCTGCATTCTCGGCTTGAGCTTTCAGCCAGCTAACAGGTCGTTGCCAGGGCGGCACATGAGAGATAAAGTGACAGTAAGGGAAAACAGTTACTCTATGTTCCACTTGTGGGATCTGTCGCAGGTGGCATTGACTACATCAGCTTCGCCCTAACCCATAGCGTGGCTTAGAGGGCGAAGCCTATACGAAATAGAACGATAGTTACGTTATTGTAACTCCAGATTCTATGAGTATAGGCGTAGCCCTCTAAGATTCGGGCCACCTGCTCCTATTTCATTAGCTGAAGAAAAAGCTGATGTTGGGAGCAGAGCAACGGGTCCGCCCTGTTTTTATACAGTAATTGCGGACGTAGCTGAAGCCCGTGCGGCACACAAGGGCGGGAAAGAAAATATTCACGACTGCGCATGCGCGAAGGGATAAACCCATAGCGTGGCTTAGAGGGCTACGCCTATACTCATAGAATCTGGAGTTACAATAACGTAACTATCGTTCTTCTGAGTTCTTGCACTTGGAAGGCCTTACTACCAGGAGCTCTGTTTTATCAGTATTCAACAGTAAGAAGTTTCTGCACATCCATCTCTTAATTTCGAATAGGCAGTCCTGTAGTTTGTTCAGTTGGTTCAATTGGGTGGGGTCGTTTGCACAATGCCTTCTCAGGACACCTTGTCACAGGTTGCATACGTCTGTGTACGAGCTGTGAGGAGTTCAACCAGGATTGATGCTAGTTAGTTAGTTTAGAGTAGTCTGGATCAACGGAAGTACATTTCCAGGATAATTGCCTGATGTACCTCACCTTCCACTCTTCTCTGTTGCCGTTCTCAAACTACGTTTGCTTCGGGAAACAACAACAAACTTCGAGCTAGTACACTACAAGCTGAAAAAGTTTTGAAGAAAATTTGGATCATGCAATAAGGCAGGTCTGCTTGGTTCTTTCAGGGAATGATTATAAAAATTTACAAAGAATATGTTTACGGCATTAATCTAATAGACGTTTTGGGACCGATTGGTGGGATTGGTGGGACGGAGTACACACTGCGATACACTGGTAAGAGCAAATTCCGCTTAACCATGTATTCAGCTAATTTACATAGCTCACGTTACTGTATTGTGTGAACCGTTAACTTTATTTAATAGTTTATGTGGCGTTTTCTTCTGCGGGGTGCAAATGTTCCATCAAAACAAGAACCTTCCAGAGAGCATTTTGCAGAGTCTCCCGCGCTGCGTCCGGAGTTTAGCAGCGCACAAGATGATTGTGATTGGTTTAAAGAAATGCCAACAACCCAGAGCGTTTTTTTCTCCTATCCCAGAATATGAATGTGTGAAGTAACCCGACCTCACTCCACAGCGCTGTGGAGATAGGCCCCGTCAGATTTTTCTTATGACCTCTTGGAGGGTTTCAATGCTAAAGCTCACGTAGCAGGTAAAGGGCTGTTTCTATGGTTCTATAATAAAACGCATAGACCATTTATGGCAGCTGGGAATGGCAGGGGGCTCTCTTAATTTCTTAGCTTGATCCACCATCTTTAATTGAGCATTAGAATTAAGCAATAGGTCACGACAGGCCAAGGTATGCTGTTATTACGTAACAGCTAATTGGCGTTCGGCCCGATGGGAAGCGGACTGAAGTGAGCTATTGCTTTAAAAAAATGGTCACATTCCAAGTTAAATAGACTTTTATTAATAAATAATAATGTACACAATAAAATAGGCCCTCTCTCCCCCCTGAGCTGGCTGACTGCCTGCACATCCCAAGGTGGTTGATTAGGAATGTAGGTAACGTTAATCTACACTAGCACCTAGCGTAGGCTATTTCTTTTGCTTAATGCTAAAGAGTTAGATTGGATTCACCAAAGTCACATAACACAAACAAAAAAAGTTCCCTGTCGGAAAGGGCTGTCTGACGGCAAGGTAAAGCCATGAAAATATTCTTAATATAGAGAACACTTAAAGACATACTTTGCACCAGCTATCAGTTTGTTAGTCTAATGTTCTTTTCTCAGACGAGATACTTGTTGTGCAAAGGAATCAGAAGTCATAGCCGATGTACGTAGTTACAAAAAACGGTGGAAAATGTTCATAAAAAGCATCTGTCTTGTTAGTGTGGTTTACCTGCTGAGAAAAGCCAACTTTTTCAATCTGAAAAGAGGGCACTGGTCTAATGCATTGCAAATACAAATAGGTATCGACCCACTGAGGAGAGGAAGAGGGTGGGGGGAGGGTATGGGGGGAGGAGAGGGGCGGATGATGAAGGTCAAAGGAGGTGTGTGCTGCATTCGCTCATACCTACCCAAAGAGGCAAATACACGTTCCATATTTAACCACATTACTGGGGACCAGAGAGGATAAAGAGAAACTGGATGCCACAAGAAACACTTCTCTCTCTTAATGCAGACAAACTCTTCCCCCAGCCCAAGGACAGTCATTACCTGAGGCGAAAGACACAGCATGTGTGTTAGGGGAAGAGATGCTTATACTGGCGTTGATCTTGAAAGGGCCTGGGCGATCGATCGGTTTAAGCTCCCTGCAAAAGAGAGAAATCAATATATTTTTAAAGGCGAAGTAGGCTGCATGTGGTGTATGCGTGTGGGCTTCATTGATACCGCAAGACGCGTTCAGAGAGAGAAGCTGTTCCTGAAAAAGAACGATCACATTTCGAGGTCAAGTGGTTTCATTTGGAATACTTATCTATGAAATCATGACACTTCTGAGAGATATGTACTTAAAAAAGCATTTGCATGTTTATATAAGAGTTGGGTTCCCATTATTACAGCAGAATACTGGCCAGTGTTTGAGAGGCACAAATGACACACCGACAGGGGAAAATCAATAGTTTCCAGATGGAGAAAGTTGTGCAAAAGCTACATCAGGATTAGAAAGAGAGAAAGAAAGAAAGAAGCCGAAAAACTTGTGACTCTGAGGAAATTAATTGCTTGTTTAAAGACAGTAATGCAATCAGTCTCATCGTTAAACAGAAATTGCCTGCAGAGGTTCAGCTCAAGAAAATGGAGCGGGAAGGAGGTCAACAAGAGCAAATGAGCGAGAGAGAGAGAGAGAGAGAGAGAGAGAGAGAGAGAGAGAAGGGAAATAAAGACAGAGAAGGCAATTTAATTTGTATCAGTCGTCAAAACAATGCTAATCAATATCAAAGACACCCACTCTTTAACACGTTCTACCTCTCTCATCCCACTCATGTCTCTCAATCTCTCATACACACTAGCAGCAATAATTTACTCTTGAGTTGGCATCTGGGACAGGGAATGCTATCCAGTAGTGGAAGGAGGAGTGAAGAAAAACTCACACAGATCTGACACTGACACCAACACACACCACTGTAACTGCTGGTAGAGAGAAAGAAAAACTAAAATCCAAACAAACAATGAAACCAAGTGATTATGCGTAAATGAGAGCATTAAAGAAAGGTGCGTGTAGCAAATTGCGAGAACAAATTGAATCAATAATAGGAGAAATAAGAGAGGCACCCAAAAATATTGACCTAATTCCTTCGAAGATCCTGCAATAACACAGTATTTCAAATAAAAGTTGAGCCTGATATTTGACTAAAAGACATAAAAATGGAGGGGTAATGGTTGGATTTGATGATAGTGGTCACTTTGTTTAAGTGCAATGTGCACTACTTTTGACTGGATGAAATTTGAGAAAAGAAACCAGCCTGCCCTCTAGTGGTCAAAGATAAACATACTGGCTGATCAGGCATGAACTGCAACCTGACCAATATCTAAAAAAGCAGTGGTGTAAGTAGAGCTAGGCAATATCGATATTATATTGCTATCGTGATATGAGACTAGATAGCATCTTAGATTTTGGATATTGTAATATGGCTCAACGATTTTAAAGGCTGCATTACAGTAAAGTTTTGTAATTTTCTGAACGTATCAACAGTTCTATTATTTGCCTTTACCCACTTAGTCATTATATCTATATTACTGATGATTATTTATCAAAAATCTCATTGTGTAAATATTTTGTAAAAGCACCAATAGTCAACCCTACAATATTGATTTTAAGGTAATTGGTCAAAACTATTGTGATATTTGATTTTCACAATATGGCTCAGTCTTAGAGGAAAGTAAATATCTCAAGCACTGCCCTCTTGAGGTTCTTGTATTTCAATTGTATGAGTTTATATTTCTCTTCATTTAAGATGGAAATATAGTCCTTTTTATTTATATTTTCTTCACAGCTTTAGTTAGAAATTACCCAACAATTATTCATTACAAAGTCCTACTGGCAGTATTTAAATGATGCTCAGCACAAAGGCACAACTAGCACATTATAATTTAAGAAATAATATAATACATTTAATAATAGAACACTCTGAAAGGGATCCTTCTGCATTATGAATACTTTTACTTTTGATACTTAAGTATAGCTTATAATTCTTCCATAATTAAGTAAAATTTTGAATGCATTTTTTTAACCTGTAATTTAGTAGTCTAAATTAAATTGCAGTATGCCTACAATTATTCAAGGGATCTAAATACTCTTTCCAGCACTGTTAAAAAGTAAATAACTACATCATTGCAGGACATTTGTTATAGGTAGAGAAAAACAACACTGTATAGTACTATCTTGTTAATATGATATGAGCATGCACTGCTGCAGTCAGCAGTGTTGCTAAGTGCTGGTATTTATGAACGCTTTATTGATCTAAACATACAGACTCACAGCTTGTTATGGCTGGAGCTCTGTGGTCAAAAGCACTGGGTGTGTAAGACAACTACAGTTTATGGTACAAGTAGGCTATTTAAAAATAAGCCCAGCTAAATCTAAATAGGATTATGGTGTCAATTCCTTGCAAAACAAAAGAACTGCATTAATCCAAACACATGGGGTGGGTATTGTTAAATTGGGATACTTACTGAAAATTTGAACTCTGGAACAATTTACAGATTTTTCCAAATGTCTAAGCTCCAAACATGATACCTTTCTATAAACATCAACACCCTTACTACAGCATGCAAAAGAAAAAAAGAATAATTAAACACAAAATGAATGGTTCTATTTCAAACAATGTCCTAAAACCACTTTTTTTACAGGTGTTACTGGCAAAATGGGCCACCTTATATTATGATACAAAAGACAGACATTGAAGAAGAGGGGCAATTTCAACATTTAATGACTTCAAATAACACAGCCTAATAAAATACAACATCAAAAGTTTAGCATCTCTAGAACATCCTTTTTCTCCTTGCACGGCTGCTCTTCTGTTCCCTTCCCTTGGATTTAAATTTTTTAAACTATTCATATACATATTTATTTAGAAAATATACATCTAATATATATATATTTTTTTACATTATACATCTTAGTTCTGTACTCTGGGAA
This sequence comes from Perca flavescens, assembly GCF_004354835.1. Classification (NCBI taxonomy): domain Eukaryota; kingdom Metazoa; phylum Chordata; class Actinopteri; order Perciformes; family Percidae; genus Perca; species Perca flavescens. The sequence continues at coordinate 22,541,368 of NC_041336.1, read as the reverse complement.
TTACGGCCTTTTCCTTTTGCAGGGTAGAATAGCTAGAGCTTTCTGGATTGAAATGCTTCTTCGCTTAGTTCCAGCAACCTAGCCGACATATTTAAAGAAATTATATTAGATCTAGTTTAGAAAAATGATTTCTGAATATAGCAAGTGTTCATCATCAAAAACAAATTTCCCTTCTCAAAATGACAAGGAGCAGTGTCCCCCTTTTTGACAATAAAAGTGTTCCATTCTAACAGCTAGGCAACTGGTAAAATGGGACACTACCAAAATAAGTATTTTAGAAAAAGGTGAGGCTTTTGGAATTGATTCATAGTACGCCTAATTTTGATACACAATTATTTGCCATTACAAAATACATTGTAATTCAACTGAGTATTTTTAGATTTCTAAAAGCTTAACAAGTTTAAAGTCAAAACGCTATGTCATGTCCCTTACCACTGGAATTCTTGGACCAAGGGCCACTGCACGCGAGGCTACGTCCACTCACGTCACGTCATTTCCAGGTGACCTTTTTTTCTTATCATACACCTTTTAAGCAATACATAGGGCGTTTCTCAATCTGTGTTCTTCTATTGACTTGTGTTCTTGTGTCCCTGTGAAACGTCATCTTGTGTTGCCAAAGTACTGACCCAATACACAAGTTCGCATTTCACCAAGAACAGATAAGATTCCTTGAAATGTTCTTGACACGCCCATTTTATCGAGGATGCATTGGTTGGTAACTTGTATTAACTTCGCAGCACCCGTATCCCAACATTCATTTCGGCATTCAACAATGGTCGGATTTCCACTACATAGACAGCCCAAAAACAGAGACGGATGATGGATGCTACAACAGAGACGGTGCGCTGCCAAAACTTATGAAGGCTTTACTATGCATTCCCCATAGCAATGCAAGTTCAGAAAGGGTGTTTGGCATGGTACGAAAGATGTTACAGAGAATAGGATGACGTTAGACAACAGAACTGTTTGCGCTCTACTCTCATGTAAAATTAACCACTCTGGCCCAGCCCACAAATCGGATCAGACCGTCGAGCTCCAGTTTTCCACTCGCAGATCAGTCTGGCATCTTGAGATAGAGAAAATTTGGAGCCGTTCACCAAACGACCAGACCAATCAGCGTTGGTTTTGAGGCAAGTTTAGGTGGTGATAGACAGACGGTTTATCCAATCAGCTAACCAGTATTTTCAGACAGCGGTAGCCCTAATTCTGTTAGCTGCTCGCTAATGCCTTTTTCTCTTGGATCATTCTTTTGGAATATGGACAGGGAACCTGAAAGGTTGCCTTTTATTCGTAAATTCTCGTTACACAAACGGCAAATATCCTTTACCGACATGTTGCTTGCTTGCTGAGCTAACGAGCTATGCTTTGCCTGCAGCAGCAGGGGCTTGTGGTTGTATTTTCATATGCTTTGTTGATCTGATTGGTTGATTTGGCCCGTCTATCACCAACATAGGTGACAGACAGATGGTTTATCCAATCAGCTAACCAGTATTTTCGCCCCTTCCCAAAGGTTTTCCAACAGAAAGTTCCCAGATGGATATGCCGAGCAAATGCGAAGCAATCCATCTGGCGGAGTCAGGTTAGCCCACAAATACCCTCCTTCCAAAACAGTCTTAAAGAATTCAAAGTTTGCAACAAATTCGTACAATAACTCTCTAAAAGAGTAAAGAAAAGTTATGTGAAATGAAAAGAAAAACTGTAAAAGAAAAGCAATATGAAATGAAAAGAATGTGTGGAATGAAAATAAAATGTAAATGTATGACAAGCAATGTTATAAATTGTAAATGTTTTCAGCATTCTGCATCAAGGGGTGATTTTAGCTTTCTTGTACACCTGTCTTAAAATGTAAGGGATACTAGAGCTTGGTTGGGGTGGTGGGACTGCTCGCGGTGGGTGCCGGAAAATGTCCCTTATTTTCAAATCCAAAACTTGACAGGTATGGCTCGGACAGTCACACTCGGAGACCCCGCTGTAAGGTGGAGGTTTTTTAGACCGGTCCTGTAAATAAGAGGCTTTTATTTCGCCGTTTACGGATCGTTTGTTTAAATATCACAACACATGTCCATCATAAGATTAACGGGAACCTGTGGTTAACTGCCTTTTCGGAGTTAAACCCCACAAAAACACACACACACACACACACACACACACACACACACACACACACACACAGCAGCAGGCAGAGGAGAGAGATATTTATTTTCAGGAGACTTGTTTAAATTAGGCCATAGGCTATAGCCTACATTATATTTTGTATTTAGTTCATATTTTTGGTGTATTTCTTTTCTGATTTATTAGAAGTTGAGTTTCAGTCTGTATGATAAATGAACAGTTGTACATAAAGTGGTAACATGCTATGACATGTTATCTAGACTAAAGGGGAAACACCAACCTTTATAATTTGAATTTCTAATTTCCATCTCCCTGAGCATATACAGTGTACTACAATATAGAAATGATAATTCCACATAACACTAATAGGAACACATAGGACACACCAGTGCATATGCCTATTTATTTTTTAATTTAAACGTATACACTAATAATAGTAGGGATCGCGTTCCACTCTTTTGAATAAGTAAGGGGTGTAATAATTTGCACATATGCAAAACCAGAAAATTAAACATTTTTACAAGTTGCCATTATGCTAGGGTGACCAGACGTCCCGGTTTGACTGGGACAGTCCCGATTTTTAATTGCTTGTCCCGAGTCCCGACAAAAGCCTGTCGGGACGCTAAAATGTCCCGGTTTACACCTGGAGCGGCGTTAGCCGATTTTGCCGGGGCTTCAGCCCCGAATGTTTTGAGTTTAGCCCCGAATGTAACTTTGTCCATTTTATTTTTCCGAGGCGAATAGAACGGGCAGCTACGTGCGGGGTCCGACCATGCTGTAATCGTAGCCAAATCAGTCTAATACAGTGATGCCATCAACACAAAGTTTAGGAGCGCTATACTAATTATTTAGTTTGAAGTTCCCGTGACGTGATGTTTCCAGTCTACGGTTCAGACTCAAACACACGGAGCTCTGAAGCAGACCTGTGGGTCGCTTAGTGTCCACTCTCTCTGTAAAATGCAGCGCAGCTTCAGGTTCATGGACGCGCTCAGCTGTGGCCATGCTGCGGCAGATGTGTTGTGTTTGTGCTCCGTGTATTCTTTAGTTTCGGGTTTCCACTTCCGACGTAGAGCAGCGTACAGCCACTTCCATAGCTAAACAATTTGTCTCATTCAGAGACCAGAGACCCAAACGGGGCTCTGTGTCTGTCAGAAGGTCTGAGATCTACCATCAGCAGAGCAATCACGTAATGCACAGACTATGGTGCAGGTATAGATTATTTTCTGAAATATAGCTTGTGATTTTATTCTTGTAATAGCCTATTATCACTTTATTTTTCTCAAAATATCACGACTCCTCCAAATCACAGAGAACACTACTGTGTTTATATACTTTGAATGTGCACAAAGTTTTGGACAAGAGCAGTAAATCTTGCTTAAACATCTGAAATATTACAGTCCAGGGGTTTATTAATAAATTAAAATGAATGAATGTATCATTGAGGTGAATAATTATCATATGCACATTAAGGAAAGACGCAAAACAGGAGGTAAGAGTAAATGATGCCTATAGGCTACATGTGTGCTGACTCAGATATAATTAGAAAAGTCCATCCAAAGGAGAATAAATAGTTGAAAGCAATACAGAATGCCTGACAGCCTTACTGCAATATATTCCATTTTGTTTTTATTTTTGGATTGTAATCTGTTTCTCTTTAAATAAAGATATTTGCAGCATACATTGATTCAGAAAAAGGTAGAAATAGGTGCATAAAAATTCACCAGAATGCAGGAAATTAAGTGTTTAATGCTCAAAATTTTCAATAATTTTAATTACTTTGCTGTTATTGGAATAAATAACACTTAAAAAATCTTTTTTAGAAAAAATCTCAACATAAATCTCACACTAAACTGCAAAAGGCTGTTACTGCAATTTTGTTAATTTTACAGGAAAAAACATTATTAGACGAGGAGCCTAGGATCAAAATAATGAAGTTACTGTCTGTGTCTGAACAGGGCTGGCACATGTTCACGTTAAAAAGCGTGTGCGTGCACAAACACACTACGGTCACGCGCAAAGTGTCCCGGTTTTAGTTCCAGGAAATCTGGTCACCCTACATTATGCACTACATTTCCCACAAACCGGTTAATCCGACTGAACACCTACCTGTTCTCAATTTGCCGTTATTGCCTACTTTAGGGCTCAATTCCCCCGTTTGTGTCAGTTTGGGTAGCCTAACTTTAGCTGCTGTTCTGTGCTTTTATGTTTGGTAATCCTCAGAAAGATGGCTGAGATCCTGAAAGCCTGTTCTTGACCAGCTACCATCTGAATAACACACCGGACGCAAAAATGTTTGACAAGCTAATGTTAGCAGTTAGCCATTTCCCCCTGTAGAATCCCTTTGTTAAATCACGTTAAATCTGAATATTTCAACAGCAGTTTAGCTAATAATATCCCGCAGCTGCTGGGCACCAACTTTTTACACATAGCTCCGTTCTTCAAAAGAAAGACTTTTAAATGCTGTAGAAGATAATCGTTCATGAGGACCGCAGTTACTGACTTCTGTCAATTACGTCCAGCGAAAGCCGCAGGTGTTTCTTCCACTTTAATTGGCCAAGGCTTTGGGCATGCGCATGTTTTCCCACACTCAAGGCACTCTCCAGGGAGCGCAACTAAAACACAATTTAAAAAAGTTTTATATCCAACTCTGACCCTGAAATTGTAAAATAATGATAAATAATAGCAACAACCAGGATTATTTGATGTCATGCATTAATCCAGAATTATATTGATTTCTAAATTACTCTGTAGCCTATACTAAAACCACTTTTTTTCTCCTGCTGCCAGCAGGTGGGGCTTTCCCCACTTACCTCAAATGACCCAATTATTACAGAATAAATAACCAAATGGTAGCCTATATTAAGTAGCCTTTAATAATTAAAATTCAACAATTGAATGTGTATAATGAATAGCATATAACACTATGCATAATAAGTAGCTACTTATTTAGCTATTATTTATTAGTAGTACTTTCTGATAAGACTTTTACTTAAAATCAGGATTTTTACTTGTAATGGAGTACTTTTACATTGTGCTATTGAAACGGCAAAATAAATATGATAAGATAGTTAAAGCTAAAATCTGGGGGCCACTTCAGAGCATATTAACATCTAGGAGAGAAGGGGACCCCAAACCGGACCCTGGGGGACCTCAGTAGTGAGGCTACAGGGTTCAGACACACATTCATAAGTGCGTTCCTTGAGGTATGATTTGAACAGAGAGAGTGCAGAACCTGAGACACCCAGTTACTGTAAGTTGATAGAAGTATACTTAATGTATACAAATGTGTGTGTAAATAAATGTATACATTTGGATAATGACGCTTTAGCACCTTTACTTTTAGTAAGGTTTTGAATGTAGGATTTTTACTTGTAACTTTACATTGTGGTATTACTAACATTGTGGTACTATTTTACTGAAGTCAAGGATCTGAGTACTTTTCCCCACCACTACTAAATACATGTTGTTGTTGTTGTTGTTGTTTTTTAATCTTATGTCATGCTTTAACATTATGCATAACTCTTTGTATTATTTTGTATTCATGCTTTCTGTCACGCGTTCAGGCCCCACGTTCGACTGAATGTGTCTTTTGTTTAGGTTTTCTAGGTTGTTAATGACAGAATAAACCAAACCAAGATAAATACCAGCCAGTAGTTTTTCACCAGTGATGTAATGTAACTAAATACATTCACTCAAGTACAATTTTGATGTACTCTCCTTAAGAATTTTCCTTTTCTGCTACTTTATACTTCTATTGCATTACATTTCAAATTGTAGCCTACTTTTTACTCCACTCCTTTTATTTGACAGCTTTGGGTACTCTGCAGATTGATTACCTTTTTTTTTTTTTAAATCATTATACAATATAATACATTAAAATGCTGCTTATATGTTAATGTGTCAGTAATAATAATAGGCCTAATTAGCCTACAGCATAATATCACAGATAATGGTCAGTCTGCTCCACGATGAGTAGGTTACTTTTTTTAATGCTTCAAGCACTTTTTGCTGATAATACTAACACACATTTGCTTATGTAAGAGTATTTTACATAGTGGTATTGCTATACTTTACTGAAGTAAAGGATCTGAGTGTTGTTTTACCTATTGTTCTGATATTAAAGCATTAGATAATCTATGATTACAGAATTAGTTACACAATCTTTGATAAAGGGTTCCTAGAAAGTAAAACAGGATATATAGGCCTAGAACAATGAAGTCACATAGGGTTGGCTGCTACACACAGCCAACCCTATGGTAAAAATGGCCTCACCGAGAGTTAAAATAAGAAGTTAAGACGAGTAGCCTATTACACCATATGTCATCATAGGATAGTAAAATTATCACTATTTGTAGGGACGGACGACGAACAAACCTCCCCCCCACTCAGTAGTTTACCTTGACTGCCCATATTTGGCTCGGGCGGGGTGTAGCTCTCGCGGGGAGCCAGTCAGCGCTTGTTCACGACGTTGAGTAAAGGAAGTGAGTCACGCTGACGGTAATGTTACGTCTCTGTTGCAGCACCACCGAGAACTGAACAGAGAACAAGGAAGCAACATGTGCTGACCATAATAACTCCAACACATCAGCACAGACAGCCACGAGACAAGAGACAAGGAGACAAGGACACTCACCAACTGTTGGGTATTCACAGACTGGACAGTTTTTCTCGTGAGTAGCCTTACAACTAGTCTGTCTGTGTGTGTGTTTTAACTTTTGTGTCGTCTTTAATTGGGAAATGTAGCTATTTTGATGTGAATGTAATATTTAAAGCACACTTAGGCCTATTGGTTCAATTGTCGCTGTCGTGTTTGTTACGTTGTTACACTTTTCTCGACGGTTATCATATTAAGTCTTTCATGCTTCGTTCGGTGTATTTTTATTGATTCCTTTTTGTTTTGACTGATTTATTACGCGGGTGAAAACTTTTTCTAAATACCCTATTTACCACTTCAAAGAAGAACTTTTTAAACTTGCATGCTACATACTACTTAATTCACCATGTTAAGTTAGGGTAACTCGATAATTCAGCATCACATCCGTTTGCTTGTAACTCTAATTCCACTGGGGGGTTTCCGCGCTGTCAGAAACCCCAAATGCGTTATTTCCAGCTTGTAGCATGAGACTTCCTTTTATCACAGCAGAAAAAGAAAAAGACTAGAATAAACTAGCTGTCGTTTGATCTTTTCTTTTTTTCTGGTTGTAATTGACATCCATGCAGCCACACACACACACACACACACACACACACACACACACGTTCCCTCGTTGGTTCAGAGTTGTGCCGTTACTGCTCTGTTGTGTCTCCTTTGTTTCACGCAGACGCTGTCGTTTCGTTGTCACTCAAAGTGAATATCGACGAGACCACAATAGAATGTGATAGTCTATATCTTCACCTTTTAACTGTCCATCACATTTGCAAACTTTGCTTCAGACCTGTTTAAACTGATTGTGATGTGACAGGCTGTTTGGCCTAGTATGGGAAACGCATGTGAAGTTATGGTAGCCTATGCTAAACACACACTGAGCACAACACTGAGCTGTTGAGTGACACACAAGATTAACGATCCAGCCTGTCCTCCCTCAAACATTAAAATCGGACGTTTGTAGCTATGCAGTATTAGCCGCAGGGGCCAATTCTGCAAATGGGTCAAGTTGTTCTTCACACATACAATCAAAATAGTATCAGCAGAGTCTGTGATAATGGCAGCGGGTCACTGTTCAGTAACCAGACACACAGTAAACATGGTGTGCAGATTGATAAGCCTGCTCTGCTTGCTATGGCTCATTGAACTTGATCCAAAACAGTTAGCACACATAGGTGAAGTAATCAGAGAAGACAAACACTATCAGTGATGTGAATGTCATTAAGTTCCTCTAGTATCTAGAAACGGGCATCTTTCATTTTGTATGACTTGTGCAGTGCTCATTCAAAATGTGCCTGATGGAAACAAGCGATTGGTTAGCCTCCTGTATTGCTGCTTGCAGCTTTCTCCACACCCATTGTACCCCAAAATAACTTACAGAAGGCCCCCAAAGCACTTAATATGCAACCCAACTGTATACTACTGACTTACTGTTAGTGGTGGGAATCACCAGAGGGCCCATGACACGATATTATCACGATGCGAATTGCAAAAAATCTGATAGATAAATGCACCAAAATATGATGCATTATTATTCATCAAAACTTATTCATCAAACTATCCAGCATTAAATTAGAGTTGAAAGCTCCACCTTTAACAGATGGTAGCTAAATGTAAGTACATTGTGCTGACAATGCCTCTCTTGTCACCTGAAGTAAACAATTAATTGCAGGACTTGTACTGTGCAGTGTCAATAGTTTATACTAGTAATAATGAATAGTTTTACTTCAGGAAAAAAAAAGATTTGAGTACTTCTTTACCACTGTGAATACCAACATCCACAGTTAAATAATAATAATAATTTATAAATCCCGCAAGGGACATTACATTTTTTACACTCTGTTACCACAGGCCTGAAAAACACACACATGCTCAGGACCAGATTATATTATTAAAATTTGGATCTGAAAGGATTAGTCGATTACTTGATTACATGATTAACAAAAATGTATTCAGCTACAATTTTAAAAACGCTTAAATAGCATTGCTCAAATACGAATATTACTGTATTTCTTGGTCCTCTATGGTAGTAAACAAAATATCTGGTATGTTTACTGTTTGGACAAAACAAGCTGCTTGAATATGTCAAAGTTGGGATCATGAAGTTGTGATGGCTATTTTTTTTTACTATTTTGTAACCTTTTATAGACAAGATGATTCATATTCAATGCCAACTTTTTAAGGTTTAATATCTTCGAAACCTTCAAACACTTTGAGACATCTACTAAGCAACGTCAGCTCTAACACCTTATCTGTTTTATATTCCTGTGGCCTCTTTAACACAACATTAGAAGAAATTCAAGTACAAGGCTGCTTTAACATTCTTCACTGTTGCTGTATAAATCTAAAACCTGAAAACCTACCAGAACAAAACCTGTGTATGTGTGTGTGTCATAAAAAGTGAATTCCTGCTGGTCAGCATGTTGCAAGATATACTGTATAACCTTTTTGCTGGTGGAATGAACATATTTTAGTTGCTGAATGATGGAAAACAAAACAGAGTTATTTAAATGAGGAAGCTGCAACAAAAACAGCCTGAATAATACATGCTATTTGACCCTTTTTACCTCACAGACTAATAAGTGACTGGACCATGTAAAAGATTCGAACATCTATAATAAGATAATGGCAAAACATATTTGTTATGGACTTAAAGTTACTACTATTTTTGCTTGTTGTGTCACAGACTCATCACTGCTCTTAAGTGGAGGCTGTGGTTAGGTCTACCAGGGCAAATAACAATTTCCTCTCACAACATATTATACAGGCTGAAGCAACAGTGGTGTGTTTCAAGCCACAATAACAAATGACTGTCAGCACCTCAAAGTTCAAGGCACAACTTTCATTTCGGGGACATCAGCAGGATGTTCGCACGCTGAGCCAGTTCGATGCAAAGTTTGAATTGCCTTGGCCTTTTTATAGAACACACTCTTCTCTTTGGTCAGGCTGACATTGTCACCAAACCCAAACAGACATGCTATCAGAGGATAAACAGCACAGTGAGCTCATTGGATTTGCATTTCAAAAAATACTTACACTAGTTTGCATCTTCTTTGCCTTTATACAAACTCTAGCCTTTTGTTGGCACAGAGCAATGTCTGTAGCTGTAAAATGCCAGGCACTGTTTTACACACGCTTAACACAGAGCTTCCCTGAAAGTAATACAAAAAAGGCTTAGGGGTAACTGCACAGGGAAGTGCTGTTATCACAGCAACTGAAGTTCCTGCTCCCCCACATCTCATTGAAGGGAAGTCACAGTCTGTTACCAAAAACTCAAATCCTTCAACTTCTTTGCACTTTGATTTGCAAAAACAGTGATTACCTAGCCTCATACTCATGCATGCAGAAACTACAAGGTGACTGATGTTGGTGATCTTAAATAATTTCTTTTGTTTCTACAGTCACCATGAAAAGAGAGGTGGAGGCTGGAGTCAGCTTCCTCAAACGCCTGGCTGTGGCACATGGCAAGCTCAGTGAAGCCAAGGCAGAATCTTTTTCTGAGAAGCTACAGAAACTTTTATGCGACAGATATGATGAACACTGGTACCCTGACTGCCCCAGCAAAGGCCAGGCATACAGGTAATTACTGATATTAAACTCACAACTGTCAATAATTCTATGATCTTTACAGAGGTCTGTCTGTCTGTCTGTCTGTCTGTCTGTCTGTCTGTCTGTCTGTCTGTCTGTCTGTCTGTCTGTCTGTCTGTCAGTCAGTCAACCCTGACATAGGAAGAGATCCTCATAAGAAAACCATGAATCCTTAACGCTGAATCCTTCACAGATGTATCCGGATAAATAGCGGAGTACTTTGTGATGAAGTAATTCTGAAGGCATGTGAGGAGAGTGAGCTCACACCCAGTGAACTAGGCCTTCCGCGTGAGCTCACACTGTGGATCGACCCACTGGAGGTGTGTGCAAGGTGAGTCACTGGCCTGAGGGTGACACAGACACACTTCAACAGCAGCGAAGCATTTCTCAGTCTAGCCAAGAGCTATGAGCAAGTTGTCGTCATGATGCATTCTGTGAAATGATGTATAACATGTGGGAAGTAAGAATGTGTGAGTTAAAATAATGTGCTCCCTTCTTCACAGGTCTGCAGAGAACGGTAGGCCCTTCACAATAGCCTGTTTCGAAGAGGAAGGTGTGGACGAAAAACAGACAGACTCCTCAGTGGACTCAATAAATCTGGACACGTCAGATTACCACTCTGCTACCTCTTCGGATTGTGGTTCCACTGCGTCGAGCGACACAGAGGAGGAGGCAAAAGATGGCGAGATGGAAGGAGAGCGCGGAAATGAAGAGAAGGAGGTCGTCAAGAAGGAAGAGGCAGAAGGCAACACCTACACGGTAGCAATGATGCCCAGGATTCGCAAGCGACACGGAGAAGGACCAAATAAAGTAAAATACGTCAGAAATATGGTAATTTCTTTCTCTTGTTTAGCACCATCTGTTGGTATCTCACAATTGAGGGATAAGGCTGGTGATATTCTATATTTTTCTCACTGTCAAGAGACATCCAACGAAAAAAGACCAAATCAAGCCATAGAGCTTCGTTGTTGTCCAAAAGCTATTGAAATCACCACAGCGCTGTATAATTAAGTTGGTTTTGGACAGATTGTTTTATACACAACTACAATAAATTGACAACCTCGTGCTGAAGCATACAACATATCATTACAATCCTAAAATGTTCTGAAATTTTGTTTATTAGTCATATGAGCTGCTGCTGCTCAAAGTCATTTCCATGTGAGGTAGTTTCAGAATTGCATGTTCTCAAAGGGAAAGTACCATGGATTCCTCACATATGGACAAAGTGTGTTTAACACCCATGCTGGAAACTCTCCACCATCCCTTCTAATGTCTTGTACTCCTTCCAATCCGTAGCTCCCTGCCAGCCTCCAGTACTTCTACCACCCTGCACCAGTTTGGCCTCAGTACAAGAAGGGCGCTCCTATGTTTCTTAACACAGTATGCGCGCCTCCGCCAACTCCACCTCAGCAAGTATTTGGCTACTATATCTTGCCGCAGCCGTCTCCGCAGTTTATTCTGCCTCATGCCACTCTGCAGCCGTGGGGAGCTGTGAAGGGTTAGACCGTCCAGGATGTGTGGGATGAAGGTGGATGGAGCGTTATAAGCTCGTTCAACTGAGCCATGTCGTGTCAGTTCTTGGAGTTCAGCTAAACTTGGGCCAAAAAAAGAACTTTCTTTAACTGTATAGCTCAAAGTTATTCCTTTTACAGCCTGTAATGATTCCTTTTTGCTTTTCATTTCTGGTGACTTGTAATTGATGGCTTATACTCGGCACAGAGATGCCACTGAACTTGAAAGAAAACTGTTTTCTTTTTTAAAATCTATCAAGTCTAAACTAAAGTTTTTTTTAACGTATTGTACACGTTAAGAATGACTTCAATCATTGGGTGCTTGGACTAACTCAGGAACTCTCAGCAATATCCTAATAGCAAATAATAGTTTTTTTCAGGTGATACTTCTGTTATAATGTCAATTTCTTCACCAAATAATGTCCACAGTGTTTAGGTCTCAATTAATTAATGCACACACATTAATGTGATTCAGGGGTTTATTCTACTGTAGCTAGGGTGACAATATATGTATATTAAGAAGAATATTTTTACTAAACTGCTCGTAAATAATACAGAACTTGAATAGACTGCACACTTTCTCATTGTTTTTTTTGTTGTAATTTATTTGGCCACCAGTGGATGGCACTCAACTCATAGCACATGGAATTGTATATTTTTGTATAAACAGTGGCTGCTGTATTTTGCAAATCTAACTTCACCCAACGCAAACATGATTTTCAATAGATTATTACATTACATGTCATTTAGCTGACGCTTTCATCCAAAGCGACTTACAATTGCTATACATCAGAAGTTGCACGCCTCTGGAGCAACTATAGGTTAAGTGTCTTGCTCAGGAACACATTGGTTGATGTATCGCAGTGGGAATCAAACCCGGATCTCCCGCACCAAAGGCATGTGTCATATCCACTGCGACATCACCACTCACTAGCTTAAACTATGTGCTGTCACAATGTACATGCTCAGGTGTAGCTGTATTATGGCCTGCTCAAAGCTCTGTGTTTTTAAAGTTTTTATTGTAGATAGTTTTCCTTTCCATGAAAATCTGCTAAATCCTGAATACACGTTTCACTCACTGATTGTTATGTACTGTGATTATTTTTTATTACAATGATATTTATTTACAACCTTGAAGCTCATCTGTATGCTTAAGCATTGTTTTGCTTTCACCTTTTGCATTAGCCATTTACCTTCTAATTGCAGCAGATTAAATCAACTCATACCTGAAATTATAAATTGTGATTTTTCTTTTTTTTTTGTGTGTGTGCTGATTTCTGTAGTCAACACTTTTCAGTGTAGTGTTTGGCTCTGTAGCTATACAGTGTGTTTTCTCTCATGAAAATATGTTAACAGTCTGAACACTCTACTTACTGTCACTCAGAGCTGTGAGGGTCATCATTACCATCAGCACAAGCAGCAGGATGCTGCAGCGGAAGGACTCCTGTGTGCTGGATGTGTCATTATAGCCCAAGGTCATGACGCTGTTCCTCTTTAAACAGGTCTAGTTAGAAAAAAGTCTCACTTTTTTTTGCCTTGTGGAGGTTTTGCAGACAGACAATGAAAGGACATCTTGCAACTCAAAATAGCCTGTTAGAATATAGACATACTGAAGAATAGCCTACAGCTGGATAAGATGGCAATTTGATCAAAGAGAAAATGGCAACAGTTAAACATCTGGGACAGGACTTGAAAGTACTCCAATAAATAGTAAAGTATATTTACAAGTACTATATTTAGTAATATATTTAGTAGGTGTATATATATATATATATATATATATATATATATATATATATATATATTATATATATATCCCTTGTGTTGATTTTTGTTTTATATCAGAAATTATGGGACGTAGAAATAAGGGCTGAAAATGTGTAGAAGAAAAATTTAACAATTTAAGACGTTGGAAAAAGCAAAAACAGCGTCCTTACCGCAGCGTCCTAGGGTTCGGGTCCGACCTTTGGCCCTTTGCTACATGTCTTCCCCTTCTCTCTCCCTACTGTCCTGTCTACAACAGCCCTATCCATTAAAGACTAAAATGCCCAAAACATGTTAAACAAAGGCTTAGAGAAAAATACCTGAAACATCCTAGAATGAATGCTGAATTGTACAGGCTAAGACAGTTATGACTCATTTCCAATGATGGTGAACCTTGACTATGTTTGGGATGGACCACCACAAGTCAAAAGACGAAGGTACTCAACCACGAGATGTCACTCTACAGCTGTTGAGGAACTTGTGCTTCCCGTTGTTGCAGTACGTTACCAATAAAAAACAAAAAACATGTAGTCTATGAGGTTCCTTGCATTCTATTTTTTTTATGGCGTTTTCTTATTTTTGTTCAGGAAAAGAAATCCGATAATAGTGTTGTCTTTTTATTGTAACATGTTTTTCCACCAAATTGCAAATGATCTGATTATCCAAATCGAAAGAAAAATAATGTAAATGAACATCTTGTTTAGTGACCATGTAGCTTCTCTTCTGAGCGCATCGTGCACAAGCCGAGTACACACACCCAGCACACAAAGAATGAATTTGGGGCAGACTGACGCACGCTCTTTAAATAATAACGCATGCAAATAAGAGTACATCGGTCACAGCAGTGTGTAAATGGCATCAGTGCGCGTAACCACGCCGCGTAAATTGGTAGGAGTGTTAAGGTGAGGGTGTGTTAGAGGCCAAGTGTTTTGGGAAACCCGCTACTTCAATGAGCGACAAACGAGAGAAGGGCCTGGTACACAGTGCGCCTATCGGACTATGCCTTCCCCAACTCGGGAGGAAAGCAAAGGGGAGACCGGACAGGCAGAGCACGGAGCAACGGACAGCGGCGACAGGGAGAGAGGGACAGGCGGCCGTCTCGTGTGCGCTCTGGAGATGGAGATGACAAACCGCAGCCTGCACGGCGACTCCAAAGTGGATTGTGTAAACTGCGATGGCTTGATCAACCGAAACGGCGGGGACTCGGCAGAAGTGTCCGTACCGCTGTCACTTCCCGGGAAGCGGACAGCTCACACGGAGGGAGACGACCTCTACAGACTGCGAAACAGAAAGTTTTTATTAGAGGATAAAAAGCGCCTTTGCGCGTTGGCTTTGGGGACTGCTCTGCTCGGGATACTGCTCACGATTATCCACGCCGAGATATGTCCCTTCGTTTACAAACCGGTAGGTTTAAGAAATAACCCAAACTAATGTCTTGACTTCAACATGTAAGAATTGACTGTATAACTAATTAAAATGATTAGTTTGGAAACGTTTGAAATGTGACACTTTGGTTTTATTGGGACTCGACCTTAAAGCTACAGCCTTACAGAATGTTCCACTGCAGTTCTTCTTATGATGCCTTCTGCTAATAAACGCCAATCTCACAAATCAAAGATAGAGATAGTTTTGCGCACATTGCAGAGGGTTTAATTCATGGCATCCATCTGCATTTACATCTTCAAAGTTAGAACATTTAGACAACATTACCTTAATGGAGGCTACTCGGTGTTGTCAGCTGGTCGAGACACCTTGGTGTAGGGCCTTGAGCTCATCGAAAACTGATACAATATTGAACAAAATCATCATCGTCTTGCTTTTAGCATCTTGCAGTAGAAGTAAAGCTGGTTAACAATAGCTCTGCTGCTGTGTGGCTGCATCTCAACTCTTCTTCAACTCCTTGTGTCGCAGATTCAACTGCTCAAAATAGTTTACAACTTAGACTATAATAAAACTGACACAAACAAATTAATAGATTTATCTTAAACCATGTTATCTTTTATTCATGACATATTTCAATAACCAGATACAGTAAATGGGATAGAAAAAACTCCATTACACAACTGGCTCTATTTGTTGTCATAACAACTTCCTTGATTAGCAGACAGCCCAAGCCCCATGGAGAACAACAGCAAAACCCTGCACCTGGGCTTTGAACCCCCCTGACCTACTGATTAGTTAGTCCATTTCCAGACACACTGTTTGGTAACACAGCCTCATGACATTAACATGCAGATCTCAGTGGATAACAA
Source organism: Perca flavescens (assembly GCF_004354835.1). Lineage (NCBI taxonomy): Eukaryota > Metazoa > Chordata > Actinopteri > Perciformes > Percidae > Perca > Perca flavescens. The sequence continues at coordinate 22,525,496 of NC_041336.1, read as the reverse complement.
TGCCAGGCCACGAAATCAACAAATTATTAACTCCCCCTGACTTCACGGCAGTTCCACATGTGGAAAAAAGTTCTCATGCACACCGCAAAAAAAAAAATCAGACCACCTCCATGCTGTGCAGTCAGTGATTGATTACAGTGTCAAAGAGCCCCCACATTTCTAACTCACATCAGCTAATCTTTTGAGAAACCTATGGAAATACGGTCTGACCTTAAACGTTCAGAGCAACTCTCTGAACCCGGAGAAGCATGGTCGTGAAATTAACGGTGCTGGCACGAATATGACAATACCATTCCAGTTTACAAATACGAACCAAGAACAGGTGTTGTCTGTCCATTCCTAACAACAAGCATCAGTTTCTGTACCATGGAAATGCTGATGCACTGGAAAAGTGTTCTTCACTGAAGTTAAAACATATTTTGGAGAGGCTGCATTGCTGATTTAACCATAGCTTGTATAACTGTTTTGAGCATTTTTCTTTTAACTTTATGTGATGACCAAGTCATTAGTGTGAGCTGTTACATCTTCCTCCTCTGTGAACGGATAGATCACAGATTAAAGGTCTGTCTTAACAAAATGCAACATCTTTGCAGTGGCCGGTAGCGCACTCCACTATTATAGTTTATTATTATTTAAAGCCATTTTTAAGTACACTGCAGGATATTTTGGAGCTGGCTAACTTGTAGGCCTATCAAATGCCAGTCTACAAAGTTATATTTTAAGCGTACCTTTTCATGGTTATGCACAAAAAACAGGGCTATTTATGGAACGTTTTTCCACATTTCACCTTTTCCCCTACAGCGAGATTGCTCACAGTACTTCAGGCTATCTTTCCACATCATTTAGTGTATAATTAGTGTTTGCATGGCAAGTCTAAAAGTCTCTCTGTCTTGAGTTTGGCTGTGGCACTTGGCACTTTGACCTGGTGCAACCTTGCGTCCCTCTGCAAAGCTTTGACAACTTTTGGAGGAATTATTTTACAACCCAAAACAATCAACCAACAATATCCACATATTGAGCATGAAAAGCGGAGCGTGATGTCTATTTAAAAAAATATTCTTTGATGTTTGAACAGGGGCTTAAGTGGATGACTTTGATGAATTCTGCAGGTTTGCAGTCCAAAAGTTAAGCATGTTGTGGCAAAAACAAAATTCAACCTAAAAAATATCTAACATCTGAGGCTGCAAATAATTATTTTCATGCTATATGCTCTCACATATAACTTACTGTTTAACCACTTCTCTGAGAACTGATACAATAATACAACATACACAATGACAACAAACATAGAGGCTGCAATCTTTGTAATACTTCCTAGATATGTTCTCCTTTGCTGTGGAAATCTTACTAAACGTCACAATGTTTGTATAATATACAAACATGTTGTCATGGTTAATGTTGCTGGCAGCTCAACATGTTTTGTTTTGTATGAATTGCTTGCATTGCTTATTTCTGGTTCTGCGCTTCACTAACCTTACCTTTTTCAGTTTTATACCCTATGTTCAGCTACTTTATGCCTGCTTTCTCCTGTTATGATTGTTTTGCTGTTGGCCAGGGCCACGGGTGGAATGAAGTGCTGATGTACAATGGACGACAATTTCCTTGCGTGCTAGTTACAGTATGACTCATTATGTTTTTTAATTTTTACACCTATACAATGTAAATGTATTATGGCTGTACTTATGCCACTGCAATGATTCAAACGATTGATTCAGCAAACAAAGAAACATCTTTTTTTTTTTATTTATCATTTGACAGTTTGTTAAAACAATAAACTCAAAAATAATATAATGGAAATGTAACATTGGATCACACAGGCATCACAATAAAGTTATAGCTACAACCTCAGAGCACATAGACATACAGCAATGTAGTCATATTTCTCGTTAAAATAGAAAGTCTTTAACTTTAATGTGAAGCTGTTTCCAGTGCCCACATTTTCTGTATAATGTCAGGGTCATAAGTTAACTTGTTTTTCTGACAGTATGCTGCAATATGGCCAAAGTGGACTCCCCCCCACACTGAAACCTGGCTCCCATGTATGGCCCACATGCAAATAGGTAAACTTACCACAAACCAGTGGACCCTAGGAAGACTAACTGTGCTTTATGCTCACCCCAAAACCAGCATGCTGTGTATTAGCCACATTTGGCACATTTGAAAACCGCCTCGTCACATATGGGCCAGCTATGGTCCATATAAAACAAGCCAAAACTCACACAAAAGCTATTGCCATAGCTGGAAGTGAGCTGTGACTACCAGATAACATACGCATTGCCCACATGTGTGTTACCTGTATTGTTTCGCTGGTCATCCATAACCAGAGAGAAGGAAGTATTGAAATGAGCTGCTGTGGTGAGTTGTGGTTATAAAAACCTGTTGACTATTGGGTCATGAACCACTGTCCTCCTTCAATAAATCACTGTAATATTACTGTAGGGCACCAGTTCTCAAGTCCAGATAGTTTTCTGGGGCTGGGGCTGATGAGATGCACAGACAAAATGAACACCAGCAGTGCTAAGAGACCCATGAACCAGGAGGGAAAAGTGCAGTGAAGTGGTATCCTATTCACCAGTAATCTGCCGTTTTTTGTTCATCTCTGACAGTTAATCAGCTACTACACCTGTCCTCTATAGTGTTTACTATCCTGCTGATTGTTAAATAATCAGTCCCATGATTTCACTCATCAGTACACATCCAACCAAGAAATTGTCAACATTGTCTGATGCAGTGTTTGACTGGGTCACTCTTGCTGGAAAATTAACAAAATGTCTATGTGTATACTGTAGGTTATCTTTTTTTTCTCCCAGCAGTGATAATGTTGTACCAATAATCATAGGATTTGTCAACAGGTAACCTCGCAGGGAAATCTCCTTGTGCAGTTTTTGGTTGGCATTAACTAAACCTGCAAATGTTTTACCTGCAGTGATGTCTCCTTTTCTATGACTGTCCCACTAGGATATTATTTGTAAGCCTATTCTTACGTTTATTACAGGATATGTGTAGTTCCATGAGTGACCTTCGGCACAAGAATCCACATGAAAGCTAACAAAACCACACTGACTAACAAACCAAACTAGAAAACCTAAGTCAGCTGTATGTAGTATTTCTTTGGCAAGTATTTATTTATTACAGTCCACACAAACCAGGCCACCTTTTTTTGCACTGGATTCAGTGTTGTATTTGTAATTTTCTTTTCCTATGCCTTGGGTGGCCTGTCCTGGTGACGGTGGCTCGGTGTCTTTCCAAGATGAGAAACAATCTGTGTGTGTTAAGGTTAACCCAGATTAGGTTCACCGGGCTTGAAATGACTTTTTCCAACATGAAAACGTTACAAAAAATATTTTAGAACCTCGGCAAGAAACATGTTGTTGAACTCTCTGTTATAGAATGTGGTCAAATGTTGAGCTTTTGTGGGGTCTCCTAATTAGCCCTCAACGAAATACAGACGTGATGTGGAATGGATGCTACGGGAGAAACTGTGGAAAACGGCGTACCTTGCCAACGGACGTCACACCATACCACCTACATGCTCAAGTTTCCTCAAGTTTGAAAGTTTGTAATTATCTTTTTAACTGTAAACCACGTTAAACTGCATTTCCCGTTAAAAACTTCCATTGCCGTTGCGTCAGTTGCGCTGAGACGCATGAATGAAGGATAGGTGCTCTTTAACCTGCTGAGACAAAGGTGCATGGCAGAAGCATCTGCTAAGTTCTTAATTAATCTGTGTCTCCAGCTTTCAGTTCCCTGGAATGGAAAGTATTTAATAACAAGCGCATTCCACTTCCATTAGGCCTGAGTAAATTTCTAATGAAGCTCCATTTGGAAAGACACAAATTACAGAGTAGCCAGCAGTTATATTATCCTTTTAAATTAGTTCAGAATCATATTTTATGGAAAGGAAAGCAAACAGAGCACCACCATTGTGAAAAGCACAATCAAAGTTCAGATGAAGTACATTTTCTTACTGAAGAGTAAACTTTTCATACATGTATCTTAACATGCATGTAATGAATCCTAGATGTATACCATTTAATCCTCCATAGGTCTGCAACTAACTATTGTTTTCATTATTGATTACTCTGTCAATTATTTGTTCAATGAAGTGATTGAACAAAAAAAGCATGACCAGCAGACCAAAACCCAGATATATATAAATATATCAAAAGGGGCAAATTCTTACATTGGGGAAGCTGAAAATGATTATTATTATCGACTGTTGGATCAACTGTTTCAGAACTACAATGTAGTTTGGAAATTTGACTGGAACCTGAACCAATTCATTCTGAAATAAAGGTACACACTAAAGTCAATTGACTGAAATCAGCACTGTTCACTACTAAAGTGACCTGCATATAATGCTTGGGACAGCACAAATGTTCTTGGGTGGGAAGCTGGTGAGGGATCAAGTCCTTCTTGCAGTCTAGCATCTCCAATTTTTTGGTCTGTCCACAGTGTCTCTGGGAAGATAGCTGATCCAAATTTTGAGAAAGAGTAATAAAACACTTGATTTTCTCATCATGGCCAATTTTCTTAACCACTGGTTTATTAGTACACAGCTCTAAGGGTACATATTGAAATAAAATAAATATCAGGGGAAATGAGTTTTATACTGTTTTCTATTGTCATTTTTGCTTCTTTGAAACAATGCATAAAAACAGAAATACAGAAAACTCTGTAATATGGCCTGCAGTGAACAATGTCACTTTTATGTACTTTAATGTGAACTTTTATTTCAATATTTGTCTTTAAAGGTAATCTGAACCTCTCCTTATATGATATAATTAGCATTTGTACTTGATTTGAATACTTTGGTCCTCTTTCCACCGCTGTCATTACCACAGTGGGCAAAATAAATGGTGTGGTTCAGTTCAGGAACTATTCCATAAATCATGATAATGGAGAACATAAATGGAAAGAAATCCAATCTTTATGCCTTATCTAAATTGTCTCCATTTCCTTCCCAGGGCTCAAACATTGCCTTATTCATCAACTGTTCCATCAGCCTGTCCACTGGGTGTCTCCTGATCCTCATCATAGCTTTCCATTATAAGGACATTAGGGTGAGTTTGCCTTTTTGTTTTTAACAGTTTGGACACCTTCATTGTGATGTGGTGTGTGCCCGAGTAAGAGCCTTGGCGTGTGCCTTGTTGATCTTCAGGGCTCCACTTGCCAAATTTTGTGCATTACTTTTTTTTACCAGTAAATGTTCGTTCCAAATTAACTTGGTAAGAATGATACTTTACTCGAGATACTTGAGAGCAATCGTTTTATAAGGAGCTCTCGGTTCACTGATGGAAGTCTCAACACTGTGTTATCTGTATTATATTTGCTGTGTGCAAAAAAAAAAAAAAAACCTGGACGAAAACCTCAGCCCACACAGACATGCACAATGTTGCAGCTGCACTGTTTTTCCAATCCACATGGCTCGCTGCCTTTGTGTGTGAATTCAATATACATAAAGGGATGTGGTTGAAATTAAACAGAGTAAACAATCTTTCATGTTCCCTCATGCACACTCACAGCAAATGCAGAAAGGTTTTGTTCAGGCTGCTGGGTTTACTCTCACCTACAATGTTTTAAATTTGGTTGCAAGTCATGTGTGTCTGATACAAGTGGGATCCATGCAAGTGCAGAGAAGAGATAAGGAGGTGCAGGCTAAGGGTGGAGACTAACACAAGCAGTGTTCAGTGATGCCTGATGTAAATCTTGGGTGTCAGAGGTGACAAAATAAGTCGAGCCAAAAACATCAAGCTGCTTCAAATGAGTGGAGCAAGGAGAGGAAAAAGTAGACCTGCTTAATTTCTAACTTTTTTTGAACAAACTGAGGCACAGTGAAGCTATATATTGAGAACACATTCTCATGTTCTCACATATGAACCACTCATGTCAGCACTTTCAAAACATGACGTACTGTAGTTAACTGTGTATTTGCATGTTTTTAGCCTCAGATGCAAAACACACATACACACAAATATGCATATCCTAGCATGCCCAATACAAAGTAATAATACGTTTCTGTGTGTCCTAGTAAAAACCTTTGATTTGAGGTTTTCATGAAATCTGTTTACTCCAAGGTTGAGCCTAATGAAACAGTTGTATCATAAAGACACCAACAGGTGCAACAAAACAGGCGGCTTTGGGCAGCACTGTAATAACAATGTTGTCAACTAGTATTATAAGAAAATAAGAGGTCAGAGAATATCAAGTGTTTTCTATGTAAGTTTCAAGAGAGAATATAATGACTTTCACACATTAACATCAAAATGTGACTGTATTTCTATTGGTTTCCATCAGCAGTTAATCATTTTCTCCTCTCTCTGTCTTTCCTGTCCTCCTCCATCTTTCAGCTGTTTATCATTGACCACAACCAGGTGGACTGGCGTATTGCCATGACCAGCCACAGGGTTCTCGTGATCACTCTGGAGCTGTTGGTCTGTGTCATCCATCCTGTTGGCACATACTGGGAGGTGGGATTCCATGCCAACTCCTCTTCCTCAGCTCCGCTCTGTGTTTCCAACCACCACCGTGAGGCCCTGATGGATGTGGAGCTGCTCTTATCAGTGCTGATGTTCCTCCGCTTGTACTTGGTGCACAGAGCCATCCTGCTGCACAGCAAAGTGCTGCTGAGTGCCTCCTACAGGAGCATCGGCTCGCTCAACAACATCAACTTCACCTTCCGCTTTGTTCTCAAGATACTAATGAACAAATACCCGGCACGCACGCTGCTGGTCTTCATCCTCTTCTTCTGGCTCACTGCGTCCTGGATGCTTACTCTGTGTGAGAGGTAAGAGAGGGGAAGAGAACTGTACTCTAATATGACGTATGTTCTCTTTGCATACTAAGCATTATAATAAGTACATAATATCTTTACAAATAAGGGGCACATAAGCACTTGCACCAGCGTTGAAGATTGTCTGTTCATATTATGAGGGACATCCATCAAAAATAGGAATAGGAAGTCTTTAAGGAACAGTCTACCCTGAAATTTACTGTAATCCATAAACTTATATAATTTGCAGCAGTTAAGTAAAAGAAAAAGATATTGAAGAAGATTGACGCCGCTCTCATTTCTGTACACTAACTATGAAGCTACAGCCAGCAGATGTTTAGCTTAGCTCGGCATAAAGACTGAAAGCAGGCATAAACAGCTAGCATAGCTCTGTCTGAAGTCAAGGGAAGGCAAAAATGACCACATGGTGGTTGTATGGGTGGTTATGTGTGGTTGTGGTTTTTACTGCAGGAGCAGTAACTTCCCGGAGTCTTTAGAGATGCTAGGCAGATATCATTATTTATTTTCTAACTCTTGGACAGAGTCAGGCTAGCTGTTTCCACCTATTCCAGTCCCCACTTTCGCCGCAAAATATGCGGGGCTTGCATGATTTCATAATCCCCGCATTTTCGTTGCAAAAAAGTCATCGGAACGTTATGAAGTGATGTAATTACGCAACGTGAACATCATCGAAAAGCTGGGTGTTTGGGGAATCACTTTTTTTTCGCTTGTTCATTAAACCGCAGTTTATGCAAGTTCCCGCAATTTTTGCAAGTTCCCGCAATTTCATTGCATAAAATTGCATAAATATCCCACATATTCCATCGCATTTTTTAAGAAAACGTGCCGCATAATCAAGTATTTTTGCCCGCAACAATCACAAAAAAACTCTGGAAGGACTGCTATTCCCAGGCTTTGTGCTAAGCTAAGCCAACCGTCTACTGGCTGTAGCTTTATAGTTAGCGTATAAATATTAGAGCGGTATAAATCTTCTCAACTTAGTCTTAGCAAGAAAGCAAATACATGTATTTCCAAAATGTCCAACTATTCCCTTCTTTAACACAATTTTTCCAACATTCAGCATCGATATTTTTTCTCCAGAACTGTTAGCAGAACAAAAATAAAAGTAAGTTAGTATGATAAGCTCAACTTAACATTTCACCAGCCTGCAGCAGAAATGTTCCTTTGAAATATCAGAGTAGGCTATATTCCTTACTTGATTGTTGCTAGTTTTATGAGAGAGCCGTTCCTGCTCAACAAAAAATGACTGGACTCAACATGTTGAAAAAGTAACGGTGAACGAAGGGCAGTTGTTTGCTCTCCACAATAATAACTATGGTCATTAGTTTTAACATAAAAATTCTCCACGTCCTTTACAAAAGTGAATTTTAACTACACTAAGTTATTGTGGATCGAGCAAATATGTGACTGCCCAAGGCACATTTTCCAATGAATCCAAGGAAAATCAAATTAGGTGAGTAATCTAAGTTTTCAGTGTTATCTTTCATTGAGAAACTCTTGTGCCAAATAGTGAGCTTTTGATCTGAAAGAAGAGACAAAAATGTTCCGGAATGGTATTTTGTAGTATATAATACAATAAATAATGATTCACAAAGTAAACCGTAAAAACTGTGTTATGGTTTCCTTTGCTGTTACTCTCTATTATGAAGGTAACACACACGCACACGCGCACACACACACACACACACACACACACACACACACACACACACACACACACACACACACACACACACACACACACACACACACACAGCTCTGTGTGTTATCTTCCCCCAAAACTTCCAGTCCATTCAGTAATTGTTTGGTAGTTTAACATTCCTCCTCAAACCTCGATGGTCAATTTAACTTTTCTTTTCAGAATGGATGTCCAATAACTGCTTTGATAATCATCAAATTCTATGCTGTTATTCTGACAAATTGCTCTTTAACGTGATCCAACTAAATGTCAACTTTATCCTCCAAAGTCTGGCTGTTTGAACAATTTGAGGTCATTCATTCATTTGAACCCTAATGGGAGGTTTAGCCTTCAGTTTTACATGTCACAGTCTTGAGTTTGTTTTGGTTAGTCAAAAGTAATAAAAAGCGCTTATGATTGATCGCTGATAAGACCACCAAACCATTTAACATTGAACTGTTACACATCCAGGAGACAGATAAACACTCACACTGTATGACTTCTCTGTGTGGTTTCTGACAAGTGTACATTGGGCTTGTGCTTTATAATGTTTTACAAGTTTAAACTGGTACTCATTACTTCCTAAGAAGCATTTGCACTGATAACACAGTTTGATTAACAGACCACACCTTTATTAAACTTGAAAGACTCATTGTGCATATGTTTTGTTTATTGCAGTATCTAAGACATAAAGTTATAAACTGTAATCATAAAAAGGTCCCTGTAAGGGACAGTGTAATTTGTAGAGATGGTCCGATACCATTTTTTGCTTCCCGATACCAATTCCGATACCAGTGTGTCATATATTTTATTATGTTTTAACAACTGTATACTACTATCCCTGTATGGATGTGATATGATTTCTATCTCTGTTGTCTGTCTGGCTCTGGTTAAACTCTTTGTGAAACATTAACAAACACAAACAATGAATGCCACAGAACTTTCTTTTATTCTCCAGTTTGACAGTCAGTTATAACGGAAAAACAACATAAATAAACTACTTTAACGTAAATTTTCTTTAGGGTTTTATTTAGAGATGGTCCGATACCGATACCAGTATCAGGTAATGGTAACAGGTTATGTTTAGGTTATGGTTATGTACACAAGTTAAAATGGTGTTGATGATTGTTTAGATTTACCATGGGTGGGCTCATGTAAAAGTTAATTACAGTTGTGGACAGGTTAGCTCAGTTGGTAGAGCGGGCGCACATACGTGGAGGTTTGCTCCTTGACGCAGCGGCTATGGGTTTGACACCGACCTGAAGCCCTTTGCTGCATGTCATTCCCCCTCTCTCTCCCATTTCATGTCTTCATCTGTCCTGTGAAAACGAAGGCCTAAAAATGTATCCCAAAAAAAAGTTAATTACAGTTAAGTTTATGTTAGGAATGTGGCCGGGCCCATTAATACAGTCTGAATACACGTTTTGTTACGACACAGTCTCACTCCTGCTTTCTCCCTCCTGCAGACAGACCCAAGCAACGACAGGTCACATGGACACAGCTATGTGGCTCATAGCCATCACCTTCCTCACAGTGGGCTATGGGGATGTGGCACCCAACACCAGCTGTGGCAAGGCCGTGTGTCTCTTCACTGGAGTCATGGTAACTAGGTTGGGTTGCTTGTTGAGAAAGCATATTATTTAAGAGAAAATTAACATTGTGTGCTCATTTGAGATTCATTATGAAATACAGAGGTTTTAAAAACAATTTTCTGCAAATGCTAAAGATATATGCAACTGTGTGCATATTGAAGTATCTAAACCACTTTGTGTTATCTCATTTCACGTGCTTGCTTTGGCGTCTTTGGCTCTCTTATCAGAGAATGAACATTTTATTTAACACAAACGACATTTGATGCTCAGTAATATAATCACGAAAAAAATCTTATCTGTCTTTCACTTTTCTTTGCGTTTCTAACCAAACCACCTCTTATTTCTTTGCATGGAATACTAGCTGATAAGGCACAAAAACACGATGTTCTGTGCTGTTCTTCTCATTTTCATTTTATTTTGTTGTGTTGTTTCTGCACAGGATCATTTCTCCCTTTCTTTCACTTTTATTCAGTTTCTGCTCTATTCTGATCCTTTCCCTTGTCTTCTGTTCTATTTGATTCCATTTATGTCTCCCTTTTCAGTTATATTTAGTTCTAATCTGGTCTGATTTGTTCTATTTTGTTTCCTTCTGTTCCGTTCCGTATTGTTCTGCTCTCTTCTGTTCCGTACTGTTCGTATCATCCTCTCCGGTTTGTTTCATTCCCTTCCGTTTCTGTTCTGTTCCATTGCAGCAACTATTTACCTATTTAGTTTTTCCCAGTATAGGTCAGTTCACTTCTCTCCTGTGCGTTTTGCATTCTATCATTGTGCTAGAATTTCCATCTTACATATTCATGCTGCTAAATTGAGACTAGCACCCTAGCTTACATTCAAGTCACAGGTTAAAGCCAAACATGTTCAATTTGGAAAACACTTGTAGATCAGGCTGTAGGTGAACTCTGGGTATTCAGAGTAGGGGGAGACTGAGCAGCTGTATGATAACATAAGACATAAAAGACTTGGGCCTGTGTCTCTGTCTCCCGAGATCCCCAGTATTAGATAACGCCCCACACACCCAGGGAAGACACAGTTGAACAAAGGCGCACACCTAAGGATTGGCTAAATTGCAGTTTGGTCAGGCTGACATTGTTTTCAATCTGTGCTTAGGGTTCACGATTGAAATAGAGAAAGCCCATATTTGGTAAACAGCTAAACTTAACACCTCCAGCATGAGTTAAATAAGGCAGAAATCCGGAGAGTTGGGATGGCACGACGTGACACTACATTGTGGTTGAGCTTTACTGCTTAAACCTACGTCTCCTCAATCGAAATTTATAAATGCTTCTGTGTAAGTCATCAAAGTCTCCCTAACCTTTACGTATCCAGAGTCAAGCTGCCCCTGAGTTTTCCCTAACAATCACAGCCTATTCTGCACTAGTTTTCTTGGATACATTAGACCCTTTTTGCCCAGCTGCACACCCTAGTGGTGCTGACAGATCTGAATGCCTTCATTCCCTTGTGTGTGTGTGTGTGTGTGTGTGTGTGTGCATGTGTACAATTTAGATCACAGCTGTAAATGGCTTGTGTTTCTGCAAGACCTTTGTGGTACCAGGCACTCACACGAAAGGACTGAAGCAGGGAAACTTTCACCATGCAGCGGCCGCTGTGCAGTCCTCACAAATCATCTGCATGGAGTGTGATGTCATCGTTTTTTTGTGCTCACTGACTTTTCTCTTTTTTCATAGCTTGAGAAGAAATTGTAATATCTGACACATTAACGTTCAATTTTGCTTAATTGTTTATCTCATGTCATAGAATAATAAAAGGAAGAACTAAAACTATCCCCCAGAGATAGTCAAGTATATAAAACAGTCGGTTCAAATAGTAGGAGCAAATAAGAGCAAAAGGAACCTCTCAAAGTGCATTTCTTAAAGTAACAGCATAATATTGTGGTTTTATGGTCATGCAAAGGTGGAATGGATGGTCAGAGATAGAGATGGATGATTAAAACAAAGAGTTACAGTAAGGTAAGATCAACAATAAGTCACTGAGAGTGAGGAGTGGCTGTGTGTTTAAACATGCAATAGACTATGACTCACTGCCTCACCTCTGCTGCGTTAAATTCTGGTACAAGCAGGTAAGAGTCACCACCGTGATTCTGGATGTGGACGAGTCTGGTTCAGACACCTCTGTGACAGAGTGGAAAACAGTCTTTCCTCTCTTTCTCTTTCTCCATCTCCCTTGTTTTTATAAGCGTCCATCCTTATAAGGGAAAACTTTCCACCATATCCATTTTTAGGTGGTTTATTGCCTTTGGCACCACCACAACAGGAGGGTGTGCCAACCTGTGCCTGTGATTTGGAAAAAAATAAATTTCCTACTCCCATCAGGGCAGTTTTGGGAGCCAGGCACTGGGTCTCTCACACCTGTAACATGGCTGAACGCCTCTAAGCTCAGCACTTCTTCTCGACTCCAGCCATAACTTAATTTGCAGCTGTGTTCAGGGGTTGACAACGCTGTTTGCATCCCACTGCTGTGTGTGGATGGATCCAAGGACAGAGTTTGTACCTCCCAGGTTTCACAGACAGTGTAATTATAGATATTTTGTTGCACTTGGAGTGAAGGTTAAATATATCTTTTAAAACTGTGCTTTCTTATGCTCATGCTTGATCTTCCTCTCTGGTTTTCTGTCTCTCTTTATAATGCACGCTGAAAAGAGGACAGCAGGTAAATATTTTTATCATTATCTATGGTGGACATGAAATCAGTGCAGTGATTTGTCTGTGTTTCCTGTGATGTCTCTATTTGTGTGAGTATGTAGATGTAATTCGCTCTTTGGCCCTATCTGAATCCTCACCATCATTCTGTGGTTCCCTGTCCAGCAATAGCACACAGCTATTCTCGGAGGAAAGCAGCACTATAGCAGTGCCACAGAGGCCTGTTTTTAACCATTATAAACTCTCTGTGTAAATATAACTTTGATTTATTGGACAAAACCATATGAGGTATGAAGATCAACATTCAGATTTCTGAAGAAGTGTTTTCCCTTGAGGGGAATGGTGGAGCCAAAACACACAAGACCCACTTTTGAGGATTTAGACAAGTTCAGACTGCAAAAGCATCTCTTGAGTTCTGCCTTGTCGATGTCACTACAGTATCCAGGATGGGTCTCAAACGCTTACATGACTATTGAGAAGACAGGCAGATGGTAGATATATTAGTAACCATGCCAACTGTGTGTGTGTGTGTGTGTGTGTGTGTGTGTGTGTGTGTGTGTTGGGTTTTAGGGTGTAGCCTGCACTGCTATGCTGGTGGCAGTCGTTACCAAGATGCTGGCGTTGAACAAAGGAGAGAAACATGTGCACTTCTTCATGCTGGACATCCAGATCTCTAAACGGGTAAGAGCAAAATCAGTGAAGTTATTCAACAAATGTATGTTATAATGTTATAGTTTACATTATGAAAACACTGTAATACTATAAGAACAACATGGCATCTCATCTATTTGTGATTTATTCTTTGCAACAGTTTCTTTATCAGAAATATGACTTTTTGATGTCAATGGACGGTCATTTTTGGGATTTTGCTGTTTCTTATCCTTTGCATCACTCTAACAGGCTTCATCTGACACTTCAAAGAAGATACCAGTATTTTTGGCATGTTTTGGCTACAAATCATGCATTCTTTACGTTACTGCTAACTCTCTATGCTTTAATATTTTTTGACTTTTGAATGTACCTTCTCCTTTAATTTCTGTATGAAAGTCAGCTTGCAGAAACTTGAAACTTGTTTAACTTAGGTAATCTATCACATGTCTGTGTTTATTGTGGAACATTGCGTGGTAATGCAGCTGTGGTAGTGCAGAATGATTTGAAAAGTCTGTTCTGCAGTGCCAGACAACAATAACATAACTCAAAAAAAAAAGTAAAACACTTTGCTATGCTTTGGAAAATGCTTGTCAGTTATGTAAAATATGTCATTTGTGTTGAATGGGCCAAATCATGTAAAAGTTTGGTCGACGAAAACCACAGCAGCATTCAGCCATTTTCTGCGGAGGATTTAATGAAAACAGAATCTTTACACAAGTTCAATTACAATTATTAACACATTAACAGCTAAATATAGGTCAGATACACTTTTTAGGCCTTTATTTAGGACTGCTGAAGATGTGAAAGGGGAGATAGAATGACATGCAGCAAAGGGCCGCAGGTCACAGTCAAACCCACGGCCGCTGCGTCTAGGAGGTGTAGAGTCATGTCACAAAATAAGCCTTTGCACTTTAAAACTTTGACAAAGAGATACAGATCTAAATTTGAATGTTCAATATAACGTGTGACAAAAGTGTGATTTTTATATTTCAGCTGTAGAACCTGGAAATAGTGGCTCATATTTTGTGATAATATTTATCCAATAATTATATAAACTTCCCTATGTAAACATTTAGTAAACAGTCGACTGCCCTCCCTTCCATCCGAGGTAACTGCAGTGTAGCAAGACACATAGGGAGAATGATAAAGCGGATGGAGGAGCCAGGATGGAAGCGTCACTACTTTCCGTGTCGCATGCATGTTTTGGTTTTCGAGTCTTATTCGAATGGTTCTCTTTCTTAAATAAGAGACACCAGAGGACAGGATAGTGTGGGAAAAGAGGAGGGAAGCGCCAACCCCTTTATAGCATTTTCAAGGCGTCAAACAGAGGAAATTATCCGATCCCTGTCAGGAAAGAAACTTGTGTCAGCTCAAGACGGTGCAGCGATGGGCAGGAAACTGGTTGAGCTTACGTACGTGTGATTGTGAGTGCATGTTTGGAAATGGCATGCAAATGACTTTCTTTGTAGGCTTGAACAGGATTCAAATGTTTGGTTATTGATGGGAAGAAGGAAGTGTCTGATAGGCTAAATACATATGTAAATGCTTACAAAGAAACATTGTCATAAAGCCAGAGAAGTGTCTTAGGACTATACATGAATGTGTTATGATTAATAGAGTTCCTAGAATCAGCATTTGTTTTGCATGCAGTGCTACAGATTTTCACCAAACTGTAAAGCAGCGTCTGACTGTAGAAGGTGCACTGCTTTGGAGGATACAACCATTTCCTTTCTCTGGTGGCTGCATCCTGTCACTTGGTTCATCTTTATGTTGGTTGTTCTGGCCTGTGTATGTGTGTGTGTGTGTGTGTGTGTGTGTGTGTGTGTGTGTGTGTGTGTGTTTGTGCTTGTGTGTGCATCCTTCTGAGCTATCTGGCACAAGGGGGAACAAGGGAAGACATCTGGATGCAGACAGTGACAGCCTCTATTAATAACCCTCACAACAGGGCCAGAGTGACATCATCACTGGGCACTTACAGTGATTTGTGCAGGAAGACAAACAGACATGAATAGAATCAAAGAGAAAGGTGCAAAAAGGTGATACCAGACAATGTCTAAACCTCACTTCTAGTCTGTGTGGCCTCTTCTTCAAATTCTTGTATATAAGCATCTCCTTCCTAGTTCTTCTGTTGTATCTGAAATCAGTACCATAGAGCAAAATAGTTCAACAGAAAAGACTATCTGGTTTCAATCATCTGCCTTGGATGACTCATACTTTTACTAATGATTGATATGAAGCAGATTCTGTCTAAGGAACATGATAAGCGCTGTGTTTTTTGTCAGTCAAGCTTGCAAGCTAATTAACTGACTTTATCTTGATGGTCTTATTACCACGTTTGTGCTACTGCAACCTCCATGGTTTCTAACCGTCAATTTGGATGCTTCTCTCTCTTCACCAGATCCGCCACGCTGCTGCTAATGTGCTCAGAGAGTGCTGGCTTCTGCACCGCACAAACCTCACAAAGGGTAACCGTGGTGAGCACCGAAAACACCAGAGATGCCTTCTGGAAGCCATCAGAGTGTGAGTTACTGTATCGCAAATCGATAGGTGCAGGTAGGATGTCTGTAGCGTGTGTGTGTGTATCTGGGGGAGGGATGTACATGGGTGGTGGGTTGTCTGACTTACATGTGTATTTTATGGGTCATTAACTTAGTGTCAACATTCTTAACCACATAGTCACAGTTTTTAATGACTGATTCAGATTACTAATTCAATTTGTTGCCCTCTTATGTGAGCAGGACATGTGGGAACAAGGGTCCACACTTTTATTACACAGAATTCAAGGCAAAGTTTTTAGACATGCTGGAACATAATTAATAATTCGTTTTTACTATTTACAGTATAATTTGACAGTAATACACAACACAGTATACATCTTCTGAAGCACGTCTCACAAAAAAAGACGAGGGAACTATTGTAATGCGGAGCCATCTTCATTCAGCTGGAACATATTTTTCCATTTAAGTGGTGTCCTGTTGTTATTAAGCCCGAGCTTCTAAGAACAAGTGTATTGCACAAGGCAGGAAGTCCAGAAGTGTGATTGTATGCTTCATTACTCTGACAACAGGATCATGTGTGAGTGTGTGTCAGCCTGGTTCGAGGGGTTTGCTTCCTGCTTTAACCCGGGCAGAGCCACTATAAATAAATACACTGTGGAAAGTGTGAGCGGGAGGCATCTCCACACTTTGGGATTAAGAACATCATACTGGAATGAGACCACCACTCTAATGTCTTCAGAGACTGGCTGCTTGATTGCAATATAGCTTTCCATATATCTTTTTTTCGGTGGTTTCATCCACCCCAGATATGCCAGATACTAAATTTAGCCCTTTCCACCTTTATATGTCAAAACCCTTCTAGCAATGTTTTATAGCTATTTAACAAACAGCACGACTCCTGCAGGTTGAGTAGTGGAATACTCAGTTGCCAGCATTTTCCTCAACAAATCAGGGGTTCTGTGTGGTGCCAGGAGGACTGTTCTATTATTCCAAACATAGGATGCTCCATCCGTAGATATGCACTTCAGAACTCATTGGAGCATTTAAACCATAGATATAACCTGAATTCTACACATAGTATTATCATATTGGCTTTTTTCTTCTTCTTTTTTTGAAATCAAAGACATAGTCTTGCACTAGAACATAAAATTAATATTATGCAATTATGTTTGAAATACTTCCACATGACTGAGATCTATCAAACCTTCTCTTTCTGCACAGATTTCGGCATTTACGCCTCAAACAAAAAAAACTGAGAGATTACGTCAGTGAGATGGTGGACCTCCCTAAGGTAAGCGACAGCTGTCACTGGAATGTTACATTGGAAAGGCTAATGCAAAATAAGATGACAAAGATCCCCCTAAAACATTCACTACTTACATAGACTATTACGCAGTATTTTACAATCTGCTGTTTATTGCTAGGTGTTCAGACACATTAAATGCTCGTTAAAAAATCTCCATAAAATGTCTCAGGAGTCATTTGTGTCAGGAATTAACAAACCCAGAAAGGTTTTCCATGTGGAAGAAACCCAAGAAATAAAGACGTTACCAGGTGGGATGCATTATTGTGTCATTTGTGCAATTAAACATTTTCCTGATTGATTTATATATATACATATATAAAAAATCCTATTTTTTCAGACTGCAAGTGTAGCCCCTTGGTAACATGTCAATATTAAACCATGCCATGGCCATTTTGCAATCAGCTAGTTACAGTCTGACTGCCGTGCAGTAAACTGAACATGCTGCTCTCTCTTACTGACTGAGTGCAGCTGAGCCTGAGCCACAGCGAGCATAGAGGTCTAAAAAAGTAACTAGATTTGTTGCTGTTGGCTTCTTTTTTTTTAACCAAGTTGCTAAAAGGGCTGCCAAATGTAGTGACACAGTTTCTGTTGGCAACACTGGGATGATTGCGAGTCTGTCCCAGTGAGTCACAGACATCAACTCTCCAAAGCTTCATTATAAATCAGCACCATACATTTAAAATGTTTCAGCATAATGTTTAGTAATATTAGATTTATGGCTGTAGTTTGACTCCCAGTGTTTTCCACTTGTAAATAATAAAAAAAAAACTTTGCATTTGCATTGTGTGTCTGATTTCAACAGATGCAGATGATCATGTGCGACCTCAGTGCCAGTTGGAACAACTCCTATCGGGAGCTGGAGCAGCGTATCCTCTCCATGGAGCAGAAGCTTGACGAGCTGAGTCGCTGCTTCCAACAAACCTCTGAGCTGCTGTCTCAGGTTCTACGTCACCGAAACCCAGAGATCAGGTAAACAATACTTAGCTGCCAGCGACGTTGCACAGATCTGCTCTCAAGTAGGATGTGGTATCTAAGCTGAATCGTACCTGCTAAGGAAAATAACACCCTTTTTGGTTGATTTTTTTGTTGTTGCAGGTGACATGGCTTCATACGCTTACGGAAAACAGATAGTGTTTGTCAGTGTTTCATCTACAGTACTCAAAGTGAGATGGTAAATCCTCTCCACCCGGAGCTGCTCCAGACTCTTAACATGCTGAACCACTTGAAGGACTGGCATACCTACTAAAGATCTCATCTTCTGGCCCTGTGCTGAGTGCACTGCACAGTGACTCATAGCTGTAAAAGTATACAGATAAAACAAGACTTCCAATAACTGTGGCGAGGATCACGCAGCGCATTTTGATAAATCTGTTGTGTTTTCAGCATATATTTAATATATTTGTGACGGTGCACAGGCTCCAGAGCTTGCTCTTTTAACTATTTGTAAAGTTTCATTGATGGGCTTCTGTCATTGCTTATTCCTGTGGAATAAGATACCTATTTTTACATGTTCATTTTATTTAAAATTTCATGCAATATTTTAGTGTTAGCCTAATCGGTTGTATAAAAAAACTCTTGCAAATGCTCTTTTTCATTAGCAGACAGTTTAATGGTTAAATGGTTGATTATTGTTTGCAAACAGGAATTTTGAATATAATACAACTGCCAACAAGTCCTCATTGTTCTGCTTTCCCCTAACCCACCAAGTGAATTGTGAATGAAATGTGTTTTGATGCTCATAACAGAGAAAAAAAAAACCTAAATGTCAATTCAAGCACTGTGGAAGAAACCTTTATTTCAAACTGTGCTTGGGCTTTTAAGGGATGTCATCTGAAACTCAAAGATTCATGTGAACATTTAAGGTTGTTATCAAATGATGCAGGAAAATCTTCTAACAGTTTACACCTGCTCTGAGAACAATGCAATGTGAGGGTGGGTTGTCTTTTAGCAACCCACAGCTCCATCTAGTGGACATAAATTATGTAAACTACATAATATTGAGGACCATTAACATTAAAACCATGAAGATTATATAACAACTATATATAAAAAATAAAATAATCATATGCTATTTTTAAAATCTGAAAACCAAGACATCTACAATGTTTCACAGTTAAGAGCATAACATTTGTATCAGCTGTAGTAAAAACAAGAGGAGTCGGAAACTCCCACACAAACCTCACTGATAAGAATGCACTTTGTGAGAACATTTTGGCTAAACTGGATTTACTCTTGCTCTGGAGGATAAACTGGAGTTTTGATGTGTCGTTCCTAGTGGATTAATTTGTACTTGGGTGTGTTTTCAAAAGAACTGATGAGGAACTTGTTCTAACATTTCTTACAATGTATCATTTGCACATGGTGAAAACATGTTAACAACCATCCAGGACACGCTTATAATTAAAAGCCATTAAGAATGAATGTGTATGTGATTTTGCTTTGATTTTTTTTTTCTTACAAAAATAAACAAAACAGTGACAATCAGATGTCAAAGATCCCTTTTCATCTAACACTTTGTTTTAAAGTGTGGTGCACAGAGCTGGAGAAGAGTACCTAGAAGCCATGGAGAAACCAGCGATGGGTCCGCTTTGTCATTCCAAGGGCGTCTTCAATTGTTTCGTTTTTGCCCCGTTTTTAAGTTGGTGCCATATGTAAGCCGAAGGCCTAAAAAAGAGTTGGCCACAGTCGCATGTAAAGGGCATTCTGCACTTTCTCTTGACTTTAAGTTTCCATGTACGTGCAGAATGCGATTTCTTCCGTGACTTGCCCTTCATGTGCTCAGCTAAGAGTTTTGCTCCTGTGAAAGTCTCCCCACAGCTGACACAGATGTAGCTTATGGTCTCCGCGTGCTGAACGCAATGCCGCAACAGGTGCAGCCGGTGCTTAAAAGCTCGGCCGCACTGGCACTGGTGTGAGCGGCGGCCTCGGTGGAGGTAGCGGTGGCTGATGATGAGGGAGGGCTGCCGCAAGATGGCACCACACTGCCTGCAGGGGTAAGAGGCCTTGGAGCGCCAGCCTGTGTTCATACGTTTCATCAAAGCGACGCCCTGGCTGTCGTTCTCAAACATGGCCACAATAGTGGGCATTGGTGGGGTGACAGGGCCACAGGCCACAGTGGCTGGAGTTTTGTCAGCGGCACCAGGAGGGACGAATAAAGGTGCAGAGAGACGGCTTAAAGGCTGGGTGGGTCTACCGAAGGCACCGTCTTTCCCCAATCGGACAGGTGCAGCAGAGTACGCCTTGTATATAGTGGCCGGAGGTCTGCCTGCGAGGGAGGTCGAGAGAAAGGAAGGCCGAGACAGAGACCCTGCATGGGTCTGGCCTACGCAGAGCTTTCCATTTAGGACCTGGTTGACTACATTGGGACTACTGATGGCTGACAGGGCTGCGGTGCCACGGTAACCTGACAAAACCTTTTTATCAGTCAACACTGATGGATTGGTAATAATGCACACCTTGGTGCTGACCACTGACGTGTGAACTTTGGTGACATGGTTCAATAAGGTTTTGGCAGTGGTGAAAAAGGATTTGCATATGTTACACGCTTGCGGCATTGACTCGGGACAAAAGAGGACCAGAGGTGATTTGGTTCCCACGGGACACTGCTCGTGATGGTACGAGTTCTTGTTAGGGAAAACTTGGCCGCAGATTTCACAGGAATACAAAGGCATGTAGTGTTCTTTTAGAGACCTCTCAGTTAGAAAGAGCTTCTTGCACACCGAACACTGATATTTTACCTTTACACCACTACAGTGCAGCAAATGAAGCTTCATTGACCGAAACGGCCCTCTACCACACGCAGCACACATTGAACTATCGACAGCAGGAAGGGCTGCAGGGGGGGTGTCAGTGTGCGGACTGTGAGAAGGTTCACTGGAAGATTCAGTTGAACTTGAGCCCCCATCTGATTCTGGATCATCTGGACACAAGTCTGCAGGTTGAGAGTGTGTCTTATCTTCGTCATCAGATTCAGTGCTTGCTGAGTCATCGGCTTTCTCACAGTCACTTTCCATGTCAACATCATTATCATCTTCACCCACTGTATACTCCACGCTGTTTTTAGATGTCTCCGCTCTCTCAGGCTCCATCTCAATTCTTTGTTGAGGCCTCAACTCAGACACTGAGTCACGGAGCACAGACTTTATGCTCTGCTGTGCAGCCGCGTCAATAGGAAAGTTGTCACTATTCTGATATATGATAGCTGAAATCAAAGAGGGAGCTTCTTGAAATGGCATTAAACCCATGCAACGTGTCTCTGCATGCTTGTTCAACTCCCACCCGTTACTGAAAGACTGATTGCACTTTTTGCAAAGGGGTGGGGAGTGTGCGTTATCCAGGTGCATGGATAGTGACGTCAGGCGTCGGAAAGTGACCTTGCAGATGTGGCAGGTAGCTCTGATATTGTGGCTTTTGTAGTGAGAGAGCAAGCTAGTTATTTTGCTGAACTTTTTGCCACACTCCCAACATTTCGCCACGGGGTGTGCATCCAGCGGCCATTCTTCATCACTGCTTGAGCCTTCAGACATAAGGAGCTGGTCCAGGCAAACCACTGGGCAGTCTGTAATTAAAAGCAAAATGGACAGAATCACTTAAAAAAATGTTTGGTAATAAATCCATATTACAGGTTTTATGCAAGCATCATAGCAGACAACTATTTAATAGATTCTGCCAAAACTACAGTTATTATATATGTACAGAGCTGAAATAATACTACTATAAACTGATTAAAAAAAAAAAAAATCAGTTAATATCTTATCATTGTTGCTAATTCGTTTGAGTCAATTATCAGAATGTCATAGTCCCCAGACAGAAGCCCACCAACTTGGCTATGCTCTGACTTTTCATCTAAAATCATCATCAGGTGTAAAGTTCAGTTTTGTAATTTGTACAATACTTTCGTTTACGACTAAATACATGCAGAACGTTACTCACCTAGCTAGCTAGCTATGGCCACGAGTACTGGACCAAACACTGAAGCCTGCAGCACAGAGCAAAGGTGAAATATTTGATGAATCCAAACCATAGATATCTATGAATCCAAACTAGAAGGTGACGGTTCGTCCTGGTCAGTTAACGTTAACTGTTAACGTTACTTAAAAAAATACAAACAGCTAACGTTAACGTTAGCGTTAACGTCAACTTGTATGTAATGATTCCGTTTTTCGGAGAAATAACGTTATTATATCCTCTATCCAAGATCTGTGTCTGAAACGCATCCATCTGTACAGGTGGCAATAATTCAAATACTATTCAGTAGCTACATAACAAAAAGAAAAACCCTTCAAATGTTACGTTTGAAGTCTTTTTTGATGGCGTCCACTCAAAGAGCTCCTCCATATCCGGTTAAACCCGGAAGAGGGATGCATCAGAGGCTGCATGTGCATCCCGACGAACAAGGTTTGTTTGATTGATAAGAAAATGAATTTCATGTTAAATTGCAGACACATGATATTTGACATATATATATACACACACACACACACACACATATATATATATATATATATATACTGTCTATGATGTGGATAACATGGACAGATGTATTAAGAGAACGCATACACCTCCCAGATGCAGCTGGAGGTCTCAAAAATTCAGGGCTAAATCGTTTTTGATATTAACGTAATGCTATTATTTTAATTTGATTAACTGAAAACGTTATGACGGATTTAACGCAACACACATTTAGACTAACAATTTGAATCAATAAGCTTTGTTTTTATTGGAAGAGAATCGTAACTTGAACAGCGTTTATATAAGTTACTGTATGGACTGTAGTAATAATTTATTTACAGTCAATTCAGTTACATTTTATTTATAGTGTCAAATAACAAGGAGTTATCTCGGGAACATTTTCAGAGAGTAGGTCTAGAGACCACACTCCCCCAGAGCAAGCATTTGGTGCGACAGTGGCGAGGAAAAACGTCCTTTGTAATAGGCAAAATCGAAAAAGAAATATAATAGGCAATATAATAATTACAATACCATGCACATATACTAACACACAGCAGTCCCTGAATCCAACCATAGAATCCAACCAATATTTTTACATTGTGTCCTTTCCCATTCACTTGAACGAGAAAGTGCTGGTACTGTATATCTACACTTCGAAATGATGACAGCGGAACTACCCATATCATTACGATGTTTCATGACGACTTAATTTACCCGACGAACAAGGTTTGTTTGATTGATAAGAAAATGAATTTCAGGCGGGTGGAGTTTCTTTCAGCGCATTGATATTCAAGAACCAGTCCATTATCGTATCTTAACGGTGAACGCCGAGTTCTGAAACAAGCGCACTAACGGAAAGCTTTAGCTAACGACCATTGTCACTACTAAATGGCTTTAAACGTCAACGACAGTAATAGTCAAATGATTGCTAGTAGTTGAAAGCAGATTTATAGGTTCTGAGATATTTTAGTGAAAGTAACATTATATTTAGCTCACCTCTGCTTTGAACTGGGTTCTTGTCGTTAGCTAGCTTACTGTTTACATATCAGTTGTGCTTCTGTGGTGAATCAGGTGAGAAGCGACATGTCCGAGTCCGGCCACAGCCAGCCCGGGATGTACGGGCAGGGACGCAGGAGGAGGCGACGCCGAGGAGACAGAGATGCTGGACTTCCTGGGCAAAATCTGTCCGGTCCCAGTAGGGACCGAGAATATCAACCGAGAGAACGAAGGGTAACTTTAGCTATAATACAAACCCATGCTCTCATGTGTCTGCATTGTTGTGACTGCTGGTTTTAACTTTTGACCTCACTTTAATGTGTCTGTTCAGGATGGGAGCGAGGATCCACCAGGACCACTTATTCAGAAGACCCCCATCATTCTTGCAAAACCCCCTGGGGAAAGGGTACGTTGGCTGATCTCAGTTACTCAGCTCGTATTGTAATTCTCCTCACTGAAAACAAAAAATAATACATACAATAATAAAGACATCAGAACATTTTGTTTGTAGGATTGTCCAATTGACTGCAAAGTAAAACTATGCATTATTGTGAATGCAATATTTAAAATCAAACATCATGTCTGTTACGTTTGAGAAGAAAGTTTGGCTATTTTTTGCCAAACTCATTTTAATTTTTCATTAATATATTTTGTGCAAGGCAATGTACAAATGTACATTTACATTTAGGACTATATTTGCAATGCCAAAACAAATGTGTCCCAGTTAATTGGTGATCATTATAGAAGTACAGTTTGTATATGTATTAAGCTTGTCTACCAATCCAGTCATGTGACCTATTGGCTGGTGCTGTTGTCATCATTTTTTAAGGCCAAGCCGTCACAGAATGCACCCATCAGTGGAGCTCCAGTCCTGGAGAAGCCCATTATGCTAATGAAAGCCCGGGACGATGGAGGGAAGCCGGGCACCCCTCCCGAAGCGGCAGCTCAGCCCTCTGGTCCTGGGCCCTCCAAGATGGAGAGGGAAGGGCAGCGACCCACCCAGCCTGTTTACCAGATCCAAAACAGAGGAATGGGTGCATCTGCATCAAGCAGCGCTGTTGACCGTGAGTTTTTGTAGATTTCACAAAAATAATGTTTTATTTTTGTAAATGTCAGTTACCATGTTTAGGAATACTCTACTTGGATGCACTCATTAAGGCCAAATTAAATGTGCAGAGAAAACAAAAGTAAATCTTGAATGTTTTCATATGATTTCCAGCCATGGTGGGCCAGTCTAAACTCCTCCCTCCGGAGAAGATGAAGCACAGCATTAAGCTTGTGGATGATCAGATGAATTGGTGTGACAGTGCCATGGAGGTGAGTTCATGTTTAATGAACTTAGTTCATTGTGTAGCCATTGTATCGAAGGATGTTTTAGTGTTTTCATTATGCTGTACTGTATGAACTCAAAGGAAGTTGTGTTTTGTTGTCATTTGTTGTAGTATCTGAGGGACCAGACGGATATGTTGGTGGTGGGAGTCATTGGCCTGCAGGGAAGTGGGAAATCTACAATCATGTCACTGTTATCTGCCAATACTCCAGAGGAAGATCAAAGGTGAGGTTGGTTGTAACACCAACAATGAGCTCAAGCTTGTAAACTGCTCGGTTATGTGCAAATTATATGTTTCATTTATCAACAGTGAAAAGAATATTCGCTAAAAACTGAAGTTGAACCATGAAAAAGTCACAGTTAAATGATGCTAAAGAGGATGAGGCTTTCCAATAATGACAGATAAATGTAATCCAGTATGTAAGAGGAATTTGAAACAATAATACAGTGTGTTCCTCATTTGTGTTTACCGTATGAGGAGATCTAAACCTAGAAGGACTGCAATTTAGGTATTATAATCTGCCAGTTAAAGGGACTGTTAGACTTACAGTACTGTCAGTACAGTACCAACCTGTACTACAGATTGGTCTAAAACAACAGCATTGTTACGCCAGTGACATCACCAGTAAAATATATCATCTAAAAAAAAAAGTTAAATTTAATCAGGACGAGAATAGTCCCATTAGATTAGATAGATTTTTATTGATCCCAAAAAAAAATAACGGTGTTGCAGCAGCAAAATATCAGACGCAGCACACATACAGAGTATACATTAAATAATAGGAAACAATATACATGAAATAATAATAGAATACTACACGAGCAATATTTAAAATATATACAATTTGGAAATAAAATGTACAACTGTTTCAATAGATATAGATAAACTTAATGTGCAAGTTGAGGAGTAAAATGTACAACGGTTTCACTAGTAATGATAGGATGTAGAAAAAACCTATTATGCAAGGTTGTGCAAGGTGCATTCAGTGCAGTTGTGATGTATATGAGTCTTGTCTCCGTGCGACATCGAAGCTGTCGGAGCCTCTTAGAGAAGGTGCTCCTCTGTTGGACCAGTGTGAGGTGGAGAGGGTGGTCGGGGTTATCCATGATAGATAACAATTTGTTCAGTGACCTCCTCTCCACCACAGCTTCAAATGTCTCCTGTTTGCAGCCAATAACGGAGCCAGCCTTCCTGATCAGTTTATTCAGTCAGTTTGTGTGGCTGGCTCCGATGCTGCTGTCCCAGCAGATGGCAGAGGAGAACAGAGCGCTGGCCACAACAGACTAGAATATACTATACTATAGAATATACTAGAATATATATTATATAATATATTGACCCATCTGCCTCTGCAGAGTTGAGTGATTTTTCAGATACTGTTACTTTATTTGTTTCAAATCCGTTCAGTGTGTGACACTGCCATATGGTTGTCTGGTGTGTGGACATTGTAATACAAATGCTATTTGTTTAGAGGAAATTAGAAGTACTAACTAAAGTTCTTATTTAGACTTTTACACCCTATCTATGCATTTGTTACTCGCAGATGCTATACATTCTTTTCTTTTGGCTTAACTAGTGCAGTGACTTTAATTGATGTAATGCGTGTTTGTTTGCACAGGGGCTATGTATTCAGAGCCCAGACTCAAGAAATCAAGGAAAGAGGAGGAAACCAGAGCACAGGCATTGATTTCTTTATTACACAGGAGAGAGTCATCTTCTTGGATACACAGGTACGAAAGTATTGTGAATACTGTGACCGTTTCTTTTTCTGTAGTATTTTTTTATTTGCTCTGTCAGAGTCTAAGTAAGTCATTACCTGTGTAGTCTTGCATTGCCAGACCTATCTGTACAGCCGCTGTGGAGGAAAGTCTGGCTAGTCCACACAGCATTCCAGGATAGGAGAAAAACGTGCTCTGGTTTATTGGCATTTCTTTAAACCAATCACGTTTTTCTCCCATCGTCTCGGGCGGTGCTAAGCACCAAAAAAGTCTCGGGAAGGAACTTGTTTTGTTGGAACATTCAAAGTTGTTTTAGTTGTGCAACAGAAAACTCAGATTCAACAGATAGTCTAGCTAACTGTCTCAATATACCCTGCAGAGATCTTAGGAGCAGTCAACCATAGTCCTCATAAATCCACTGGTGTTTAGAATGCCAACACAAAGAAAAGCAGTAGGTAAGGAACATCCGGCCGAAAATGAGGGACATCCAGCAGAACCTCGGGCGGCACAGGAGCAAACCCCTAAATGAATTGTCGTCGATATAGACTATTACCTGTGTAAATTGAAATGTGACTTTGAAATAGACAGTAGTTACGGTTAGACTATAAAACACTGTATTTAAATGTACCATGGCATGAACATTTCACTTTATGAGGTTTTTCAACATTAATATGCATTCCCCCAGCCTGCCTATGGTCCCCCAGTGGCTGGAAATGACGATTGGTGTAAACCGAGCCCTGGGTATCCTGCTCTGCCTTTGAGAAAATGAAAGCTCAGATGGGCCGATCTGGAATCTTGCTCCTTGTGAGGTCATAAGGAGCAAGGTTACCTCCCCTTTCTCTGCTTTGCCCGCCCAGAGAATTTGGCCCGCCCATGAGAGAGAGACATCATGGCTTTCAAACAAGCAAAGTGGCAGTTGGTCAAGGCCACACCCCCACCCTCCACCTTGCTCCACCCTCTCTCCTCCTCAATAGCATTTAAAGCTACAGACACAGAAATGGCACATCCTAAGGAAAGCGCATTGTGGGACTGGCTCTAGTGGCTGTAATTCTGCACCAAGGCTGAATTTCGGGAAAGAGATTTCAGATACAGTATTAGAGGAACACTAAGGCCTATATAAAAGCATCCAAAAAGCAGCATGTCATGCGGCCTTTAAGGATTGTATGTTGAGGATTGATAAGTTGTGTGTGAATGCCTCTTTTGTTTCTTCAGCCCATGCTCAGCCCATCTATTCTCGACCACCTCATCAACAACGATCGGAAGTTGCCTCCAGAGTACAACCTCCCTCACACATATGTTGAGATGCAGGTCAGTGGCTGGCCTGCAGATGGCAGTTGGTGAAAGCACTAGTTGTTTATGTGATAGCTGTGATTATATAAACTTTAAAACATGTAAAATGTAAAGTGGTATAAACTATGTAAATAAATCCACAAACACAAGCTGCTACAGTATATTCACAGAGCCTTCCCCCTCTGCTATCTCTGCATTTAAAAAAAAAAATAAACCTATTAGGTATGCATGATTGTTAAAGATAAAAAATAAATAATACAGAGAATTGCATTAATAGTTCCTAAAAAAATAACAGGAACACTCATCTTGGATGCAATATTCATTCATCCAGATAGCTTGTTTTACACAGACTTCCTGCAGTTATTACACTCACTATTTGGGTTAATTGTAAAAGTTATGTTGTTCAGTACTGTTTTTGTTATGCATGAAATATAATATGAAATATCCATAAAATATGTCACTTTGTCAGGGGTCTTCAGTTTACTCTACGATAGAAACCACTGCTATAGGGACTAATATGTGTCTTTAGTGCAGTAATTCATCAGTTCGACAGTTTAGTTGTCATTTTAATTCTACTGTACACCCACATTCTCATGTAACCACATTTGTACACTCTGTCTAATCTGTCTACAGTCTCTTCAGATCGCTGCCTTCCTGTTTACAGTGTGCCATGTGGTTATTGTGGTTCAAGACTGGTTCACAGACTTAAACCTCTACAGGTAGGTTTAGTAGGTTTTGCTTATCTGCAATCTGCATCTGTGTCATAGTCTGTGTCCAGGTTCACAGGACAAAAGAAGAGGTTAGCTCTCAAAGTCCCCCCCACAGGAATGTTGAGTATTTCATTTTGTATCTTGAGAGGATATTTGTCTTCTGCTTTTTAATAAGTTCAATAATGTTTATCTTTCAGTTGGTCTTGTAGACAAGAAATGCCGGCAAATCCAGACCTGTTGAAAATAACTTGCTATGTACCAGTCTAACGTGCTGACACTCAGTCATCTTGTCCAATACACCATTATCTGTTCAGATACCCCCGTGAACAGCAAATTCTAATCAATAATTTGACTAACTTTAGCCTCATGGTAAGACACTTTCCCTGTGTATACACACAGCTGAAAATTATGACTGTAGTTAAAAGCAAGAACGCTAATCTGCTTGCTGTAAACTAGAATGTAGATTACACTGGCGGTGAAAGTATCTAAATAAACCAAAATATACAACTTATTGTAAAGTACAATTCAAACCAAATGTAACAAATTATACAGTACAGGCCAAAAGTTTGGACACACCTTCTCATTCAATGTGTTTCTTTATTTTCATGACTATTTACATTGTAGATTCTCACTGAAGGCATCAAAACTATGAATGAACACATATGGAATTATGTACTTAACAAAAAAAGTGTGAAATAACTGAAAACATGTCTTTATATTTTAGATTCTTCAAAGTAGCCACCCTTTGCTTTTTTTGATAACTCTGCAAACCCTTGGTGTTCTCTCAATGAGCTTCATGAGGTAGTCACCTGAAATGGTTTTCATTAGTCAATTCAATTAGTGGATTTTTTTCCCTTATTAATAAAAAAGCAAAGGGTGGCTACTAAAATATAAGACATGTTTTCAGTTATTTCACACTTTTTTGTTAAGTACATAATTCCATACATGTTCATTCATAGTTTTGATTCCTTCAGTGAGAATCTACAATGTAAATAGTCATGAAAATAAAAGGAAACGCATTTGAATGAGAAGGTGTGTCCAAACTTTTGGCCTGTACTGTATATCTTAAACAGTCAAGAAATTAAAGCACGTTTTTTCCAAGTATGTCTTCAGACAATATTCACATGCCCATATGTATTTTGACAGATGGCTAATTACCCAACCTAGGCAATTATTTTCTTTATGAAAGCAAATGTTGGTACCACACAGGAAGTTTTAATTTTGTGTATGTGGATAGGTTTCTTCAGACTGCTGAGATGCTCAAACCTTCCACTCCGTCTGCAAGCCATGACAGCACTGGTTCTTCAGGCAATGACGATGGAGCAGAGTACTATCCTCATATAGGTGACTGTTTAATGCAGAAATGCAAAACTCTCACACAATCTCACACACCAGCCAGGTTTACTGTAATTAAAATCAACTTCTTTAAATTCCTCCCTCCTCCAGTGTTCCTCCAGAATAAGGCCAGGCAGGATGATTTCTGCCCAAGGAATCTGAAGAATATGCATATGGTGGTGGACAAATTAATGGCCCACTCTCATCTCAAATACAAAGGTTAAACACTACAAGACTGTTCTCTTTATACATACATATATTCTATTCACACTATGGTTGTTTTTTAAGGGCAAATCATGTTTAATGGTATAAACTGTGCTTAGATAATAATATATAATACATTATATAATAATACATTTTATTTATATAGTGCTTTACATGGTACTCAAAAACACTTTAAACTAAAACCAGCACGTGTAGCATATTAAAAACAATGAAAGACAATAAAACCAGTAACTATCAGGTGAGTAATGTAAGACTATTGTATGTGGAAAGCTAACCTGAAGAGGTGTGTTTTGATGAGTTTTTTTTTTTTTGGGTGGGTGGCGTGGCAGTAGAGCAGGTCTGTGAAGTAGGAAGGATCCTGGTTATGGAGGGCTTTGTGGGTGAAGAGGAGGACTTTAAACTGGATGTGTTGGGAAACAGGGAGGTGAAGGTTCTGAAGGACAGGAGTGATGTGATCCCGGGAACAGGTTTGTGTGTGAGGAGACGGCCAGCAGAGTTATATGAACCATAGAGGATGCTGTTGCAGTAGTCAATTCTGGAAGTGATGAAGGCATTAATCAATCTAATGCAAATGGTTTGGGACAATACTTTGGATCTGATTATGTTAATATTTTGATACTAGATATTTGATTAACAAAATGAATCATGCCACACCTGCACTCACCCCACAGTATGTTGTTTGTTTTTAGGTAAATTATCCATGCTAGACTGCAATATCTTCCCTGGCTTGGGGCAAGACTATTTGGCAACTGAAGTCAACATGTTCCTCCTCCCTATGCAGGAGAATGACGGCGAGGATAATCTGACTAAAGCAGGTCATAGAGAATTTCTCTTCACATAAGGCAAAACTCAATTGTCCTCCTGTGTTTCGTGTCAGATGTGGATTAAATAATATCTCTGTACCGTGTTTAGGGTCGGGAGCATACCCACTCTTCTCTCTGCTCCCGGGGTACAGAGGACATCCTGCCTTCTCCACCATGGTTTCAAAACTCCGCAGCCAAATACTCGCCATGCCCCGCTGTCAGTTGTCACACACCATCCTCACCGAAAAGAACTGGTAAACGCATCACATTCTTCTTTGCTCACTTTTAATTTCTAACATCAATTGTAAACTAATCATCAAAGACCAAGTAAAGCAACCAAACACGACACTAGAAATGTTATTCCAGTAAGAGTGTCATTTCTACTAGGGATGTAGGGACATTTATTTATTTTTACCATTAACACCTTTCTTTTAAAATTGACCGCATAGAGAGAGAGACAGGAGACTAGAGGGGCGTGACATACAATAAATTGAATGTTGTTGCCTAATCATTTGGCTTTCACCACACCCCTCAAAATTTAACTAACTTTTACAATTTCAGCTTTGTTTGGTTACTAAAGCCACTATAATTCAGATTAGGCAAACATTAAGATAACACAAATGACGAAACTTCTAATCTTAGTGCTTCATTTCCTTCCCCATCACTTTTAAAAGTTTCAGGTTGAGTTTCTCACCTTAGTCTCTCTGAACATTGGTCATTTACTGTTCAGCCAGAATAGTCCAGATGAGAGAAGATCTGAGTTTATAAAGATACGATGAGATTCAGTAGCAGCTTTGTGAACTTTTTTTGTTCTGGGTTTCGCCTCTCAGGATACATGTATGTACATGTTGCCTGATTATCAAGTGGTGGTTGTTTGTGCTGTGTGCAGCCTAACAACATATATTTTTTTTATAGAAGTTTGCTCATGCTGTTTTTAGTTGCAAATATAACATTATTTATTATAAAGTAGGTTTCTGCCAATGAAACAGACAATTAATTTGAATAGGTTTGTGTAATAACAACACAGAGATTTACATAGCATTTCTTTTTTGTGTCATACTACTATTAATACTACTAATACTAGTATTTGTAAAGCAAGACTTATTAATTAGTTATTTGCTAAACTGTCAATATAAATGTATTTAAAGAGAAAAGAGAATAGCATTTAGTTTCTGTTTGTATTTATTTGTTTTATTGCCTTATACCCTTTATTATGCATCTCCCCCATCAACATATAAGAACATTTTAAACAAGAAGATGGTCACAAATTCTTGTACATGCTTGTCGGTTGTAACTAAAATGTATACCACGTAAATTGCTTAGATTGCATGTCCCCACTGCCATTTCATGTATACCTCTCTACTATGCACATCAGTTGAAAGCAAAATGCTCAAACATATACATTTAATCTCACAAAAACCATTAAAACACATTGGTTTCATCAAAGCGAATACAATTTCTGGTCTGTATACAGTAAGTGTTGTGATTTTACAGGTTTCACTACGCAGCGCGTATCTGGGATGGGGTGAAAAAGTCCTCGGCCCTCTCCGAGTACAGCCGTCTGCTCTGCTAACACCTTGGAGGAACTGCTGTCATATCCAATAGCAGTTGAAGCTGTTATGTCCAATAACCAGGTCACATAAAGAATAATTGTGGCTCTGAAAGTGGAGATGTTCGTTTTCACCCTACATGAGGGACAAGTGAAACTGGAAGCCCGTTCAGTGGTGAAGAGTCAGATATAAAGCAGGACACCTTTCTGCAGACTTTGGTGGGAATGAAAACCTGTGGACTCTTGGCACTCCGTGTCAGAAAGTGGTGTATCCCTGCCCTGTTGAACAGACACAGCTGAAACCTGTACAGCAGTGGTGAGAAAGAGAGGTGAAACCAGTTATCTGCACATGTGTAGGCAAAATGTGACAGTTTTTTTTAATTTGCAAGCCATTATTGTAATTGCAGTTTTGGTTTACATGTTTTCTCAGATTAAAATATATAATTCTTTATTTTTTTAATTTCCTTTTTTTTTCATTGCCCTCTTCTATTACAGCACCAGGATGCCGTATCCACTGGCTTACTGCTTTAAAATCTTTTGCAAGATAGAGACTATAAAACCTACATCAGCAGGACAATAACAGGCTATTCACATGCCTTTTGGCTTTCGTTTCCCCTAAAAGAACTCAAACCTGTTTGAACTTGTGTTTTATTATAATGGCCTTCAATAAAAAGAAGAAGAAATGAAAAGAAATGAAACTGGAGGGTTGGTGCTGGTAGAAAAAAACTGTTGAGTCACACCTGATCCCCACTGCCAGATGAACAGACATGCAGCGGTTGCATTGGGTTTCCATAATAAACTAAAATTCTGCAACAACAAAATGTCCCTGCTGGGCACCAGTAAAATTGTATCTTATGCATGACATTGGATTTTGGCTGATATGCCCATGTTTTCCAATTCACTTTGGCTAATTGCTGATATATGCTCATATTTTCTCCACCTAATTGCAGAGAACATCAAGCGTCATATTGGCAGAAATTTTCATTTGGGGCCGATGCAGATATTTCAATTTAAGCTGGAGATATATGAAATGTCATATTTTGACTGCCTTTGTCAGGGAGCTGAGGTCATCCTGAGACATCTCAAACTAAAGCTCATACCAATAACTTATTTTATAAGGGAAATTTCATATTCATAAAGCTAAATTGGTCAGGGAAAAAAGTACCAGATACACCAGGCCAGCACTGAGAGGATCAGAAGGAGCTTCTACCTTCAGGCCACTAAGATCCTAAATGAGGACACTCTAAATAAAATCTTTGTTTTTAAACTTATTTCTGTGTTATTTTTATTATTTATATTACTGGTAATTAACATTTTTTTTAATATTTTTTTGTTAGTTAGTGAAGTGAGCCATGACAAGTGACACTAGATCAAACAGAATGTAATGCACGGGTGACATGACAAGGTTAAGAAGGAAAACATAGTTAGTAATCCCATGGTCTCAACATTTTGTGTTTCGTCTTTATCTGCATTTTTGTAATTTTTCTTTTCTTTCCTAATTTCTTTAGCATTTTTGTTTGTTGTTTGTGAGACAGAAGTTACCTTCCTTTAGTAATTAATTTTAAGGATTCTGTAAATCTTTTCATTTATTTTTATTGTTAGGTTAACTGGAGTGATTCCACAACGGTTCAGAGAGTCACACAACCTCTGCAAGAACCTCAGCATGACTCAAAAAGATACTAGAGAATGCTATGCATGTATTCTGTCAGAAAAGAGTAAATATTTTTACTTGACTGGGCTTGTTCACCAGTTGCAGCCTACACCCTGAAGTATTAAAGGGCATGGCACAGTATACAAACTTTTTATTTTTTCATTAATGCCAGGAAGGAAAAGTGAATATGGTAAAACGCTTCTGTATTTATATTAAACCGGAGGCTGGTGGCAAATAAAAGTAATTCTGACTATGAATATGGCTCTTTTTCAGCTGCACTAATGTAAAACACACATCAGCCATAACTTTATTATAATAATCATACTTGTAAAAAAATATCTTTAGTGGATTTAAGATTGCTTTGTATACTTTGAAATAAATGGCATGCATGTTATTTCACCATGCATGGAAATTAAAGGTTAATTAATTCAATTTATTTATAGTATCAATTCATAACAAGAGTTATCTCAAGACACTTTACAAGTTCAAGTTCAAGTTACTTTATTTATACCCGGAGGTAGGTTTTGTTTGCAGTAGAGTTACACATTATCCCACATCCTCACATTAGAGTAGGTCTAGATCATACTATAATTTACAAAGACCCAACAATTCCAGTAATTCCCCCAAGAGCAAGCATTCAGTGCAACAGTGGCGAGGAAAAACTCCCTCTCAGGAAGAGAATGTGTATGTCCGTGACTATTATAGCTTTAAGACACTACTGTTTAAAATTAATAGAAGTTGTCTAATAAAAAAACTAAACACTGACCCAATCTTTTGTTGCCAAAACATGTTTCATTTCACGTTAATTTAAAGGGCGTTTTTATTTTATTTTTAAGTTTCACATTTAGTCACTATTCAGAGAGGTATGAAGGAGTGGTTTTAGGATGAAGACAACCCCTTCTCAGGAGAGCTACTTATACCCTTAACAGATCAAACTGAAATTCAGTAGTATCCTGCCATCACAGAATGCATCTCCTGACGCTGATCTTTGGGATTGTGCTTCTCCCTAAAGGCAAGTTTTTGTGTTGTTGTCTGTTTCTTTAAACTGTTTAATCTTTAAAAAAAGGATTTTACATGATTGTCATATGCCAAATAGTAGTAGGCAACTGTATACCCAACATATACATGTTATTGGTTACTTTTACTTCACTGCTATTCCTTTTTGTTCCTCACCTGTTCGTCCACGGATGATTTGACCTCTTTTCTATTCCGTTAAAAAACAAGCAAAAAAATTTCGGAACTGCACTTTGCATCCACCTTCATACTGTACAACACGTTATTTTTTTGTATCTGCACTCATAATTTTTGTTATTTTACCTCAGAGTTAAGGTCAACATTATTATTTTTTTTTTAAGTTTAAAATTTGAAAGTTTTGTGTTTTCTCAGCTCACACTTTGCAATGTTATGAGTGTATACCGGGAATCTCAGGAATCTGCACAGATACAAAAAAAGAATGCCCTTTGCCAGGTCAACGTTGTGGGGCAATTAAAGTCACTTCATATGCAGGTATAGTAATTTGTGTTGCATTGTTTTTATTGTTAAACTGCTTTGTGCGGCCCCAGTTTACAAAGGTTCCTCTTTTGTTGCAGGTGGTTCAAAAATCCTTGATGCCAACTCAAAAAGCTGTGCTTTGGCTGAAGAGTGTGTTGAGGCTTCAGTCAACTTTGGAATCGCCAACACCGTAATAACTAGCAAGTGTTGCACCTCCGATCTCTGCAACAACCAACCCGCCCCTGGTAACTTACTGACTGTATATTGTCTCTTGGTATTTAGCTGCTTCTTTTAAATGAGAGCTGTTTTAGTTGCATAAGTAATAGCTGTTAAAAATGTGAAAACTACTCTCCTTAAAAGTTAGTATTGATTGCACTTATTTAAAATAAAAATAAAATATTTTTTTCTGATCAAATGTTTTAAACATACAGTATATATTAGATGTATATTCATCATAGTGCTATATGGGCATTGTGAATGTAGGTATTGTGAATTGATGATGCCAGTCCATGTATCAGAACCTGAGACACTGGCCCAATCCCAAAGTCCGGACTCACAGACTCACGGACTTTGGTGCGCGTTCTCGCGAAATTCGTAAGAGCTTAGGGTTGTCCCAATGTCGAATTTCAAAGGGCGTGAGGGTTTGAGTACACTTACCGAACCCTTTCCGTGAGTCTGCATCGATGCAGACTTCAAAGGGAATTACCCACATTTCAAAGCCTTGTGACGTTTACCGCGAAGATTTTTAAGGAACAGACCAACCTGAGGCCTGTACTACGAAGCAAGATCAACTTGCCCTGGATCTCTTTCAGTAATCAGGCTTCACCTAACCTAACAACCGCGGTCCTGCATAACCTGTACTACGACGCTGGTTATCAACTAGTTCAGTCAACTCAGGGTTTCCCAATCCAGCAGCGCGCGCGTTCACATAAAAGAGGCGGGGTTTGTGCACAACGACCAATCGCAAACATCTACCAGAGCCGCATGTTATATATAAGAAGAGCAAATTATAATTCTGCATAAATATGAAGAACACAGACTCGGTTTTACAGGGAAAACGCAATACAGTCGCTGATTCCTAAAACAGTCAGGACCAAGATCTGACCAGAATTACACCGGTGCTTTCCATAAACTGTCGTTGCTTTAGTCTATTATTTCAGTTGCAACCCTGGCAGTGGGAAGCGACCGTGAGAGCAAATAAAAAATATAAAAACATAATTCAAACCGATGTGCGCATTGGCAACACATGGCTCCAGAAGCCATATGTAATTCCCTCCCATTAAAATATATAGGCTATATTTCATAAAAATACCCATGTTAACGGGGTTGTTGGTCTCTCAATGTTTTAACTTTTGAGCGCACCCCTCTCTCTCTCTCTCTCTCTCTCTCCCCCCCCTCTCTCTCCCCCCCTCTCTCTCTCTCTCTCTCTCTCTCTCTCTCTGCACCGAGCTCCACTTGATCTTCTATAAGAACGGTGACGCCGTTATCAATCGACCTATTGATTGGTCAGTAGGCGGTGCTTTTACACCGGTTGATCTCTGATCTCCAACTTAACCTGCTCCCGACCAGGTTAGGTGTTCAGCATGAGTTACCACGACGATTGAACCCGATAACAACTGATCCACCTTCGTAGTACAGAAAATCCTGGGTTGAGCCTTAAATTAGCTCGTTAACGCCAAATCCTGCTTCGTAGTACAGGCCTCTGTTTTCCAGCTTGTAAAACAAGAGCTTGAAATAATGTGGAATCACGCAGCCGTCTCCTGTGCCTTGGCCGTGTGGAAAGCAACAAACTTAAAATGAAAATTCCCAAACCGGTAAGTGTCAGCAACATCTTTTTTATTAAACGTCGCCAAGGTAACATGTGATCTCGTGTGAAGTGCTGTCCCAATCCCATTTATACCTATTTGAGCCCATTTGGCCTTACACACTCACTCACTTAGCACCTGAGATCAATTAAGTCTGTGAGTCTTTAGTCCTTAGTCCTCAGGGCTCACTTTGGGATTGGGCAAATATGTTTGGAGTTGATATTGTTGAGACAGGACTTAAGTTCCAAGACAAGCCAGTAGAGAGGAATATGACTTTCCATCCCCATCTCTTATAGAGGAGCTCAAGGGCATGATACCCCCAACTGCCGAAGTGCAGCTGTGCGTGTGTGTGTGTGTGTGTGTGTGTGTGAGAGAGAGAGAGAGGAGAAGACTCCAAGCAGGATGTCAGGCTTTATCTCAGCAATATAAAGCAAACCAAGACAGAGATGCCCTTTATCAATAATATAAAACATTCAATGAATTTGAATTTGAGAGAGAGAGAGAGAGAGAGAGAGAGAGAGAGAAAGAGAGAGAGACCCACTGAATTTCCAGGTTAAAGTCAATCTTGATTTATTAGCTATAGGCCAATCATAGCTTAATGTAAACACAACAACAATCTAATTATTATATTATTATATTATAATTAGATATTAAGCAAACAAATAGCATACATCTTTGCATTTTGTATATCTGAATTACTACATCCACAAACAATATGAACAATGAATGTTAATCTTTTTTATATCGTGTAAATCAGTAGGGAGTGTCCATTAGACTGTTGGACATAGAAAGCTTTGAAAAAGGAACTGAATGAGAAAAGTGCATTCAAGCCACCACTCAATCCCCCCTCTACATCCCCAAACAATATGAACAATAGATGTTTTTTGTTACAGATCCCAGCAAATCCAATCCAAATGGTAAAATGTGCTTCTCCTGCGATGGACAACAGTGCACCAACACTCTAAACTGTGAGGGGAATGAGGACTACTGCATCTCAACAACAGGTACCGGCCTACAGCATTAAACATCTAACGCTGTTTGAATGGATGTACTAAAACATTAAGTTCTCACCCTAACATTATTTTCATTCTCCCAGTGAATGCAGGAGGTCAAACTTTGACCATGAAGGGTTGTGCCTCCAAGACCATTTGCTCAACGCAAACTACACAGACTGCAGGAGCCCTTGGGACAGATATTAACTGCTGTCAGGGGAACTTCTGCAACAGCGCCAGCAGCACAAGTGCTGGCCTTCTGCTCCTGGTGGCACCGCTGGTCTCTTTGGTCATGCTCTCCTAACTGGTGGAGACGGCAGCATCACCACTCAGCTTTTCTCTCATCTTTGCATGGCCATCATACTGCTGCTCACACCCCGGTCCCCATCCTTTCAACCAATGACTGAGAAAGTTTAGCAAGCAAAGTATAAAAATATAATTCAGTAAAATAGTCTTTTCACTTGTCTCTTGCCTCATACAGTTTCTTGCAGGATCATTTTCCTTTTTTTTTAATGTTGCCTATAGACCATTTCACAGCTTTACAGCTCATCCTGATGCGTGTTTTTGTTCTGAGTGCTATTATTATTCTGAAACCTACTTTTAATGTTAATTATCAAGAATATGTTGATGTTACTGATAAAAGCTGAATAAATAAAAATCTTAAAATTCTGCTGTTTATTCCGATTGTATTTCTGTGTTTTCTTAAGTGCTCTAGGCCTACTTTATTTCTGAGTCTCGTTTAAATTACATTTGTCTCATATAATCACTAAGGACAGTTTCAAAGTTGAAGCATGTCATAATTTGCTGTCACAGTGTGTGCAGGTCTTTAACGTGTCAAAGATTGAGCATTTGAGACCTGTTTCCTAACACACATTAATATATAATACAAAAAGGGCTCTCAATGTTACTCAAACTAATTGGAAACAAATGCTCATTTGTGTAATTTATTTATTTTAATTAAGCTCAGGGTGTTCTAGAAGGGAAGTGTGAATGCTGCCCTATCTGGGCGTGCTGAGACTTGTGTGAATGTATAAAGGGTCCTTGTTTATGGTATATTTATATACAGTATATATAAAACATCTGTAAATTTAGTGCAGGTAGGAATTTGGCCTGTTAGCGAGTGTTCACTGTAACATAGTTTTAGTAAACTATTATGGCTCCTCATGTTAAGAAATCTCTAAAAGACGTGTTCTTCGATTTCTGGAGGAGAAAGGAGAGGCTGTGGTCGAATTGAAAGTTAACTAAAAGGTTTAATGAAACTGCATGAAAACGACAAGACAAAACACAATCAAACATAAAACATGAAAACACTGCAGCTGACAGCGGACTGATCTCATGCTTCTCCTTGCGGAGTCACAGAAGAACAGTCATGTGACATGACAAACAATACGCTGTAAACAGCGGACTCCAACGTGCTTCCCCTGTCGGGGTCACAGATCGAAGTGCCGAATCTTTCTCCTGCTCCCACATTTATTCCTGTCTCTCAGGATAAGGACACACCTCTGAATTTAGGTTTACTACAGGTCATAGACTAAGGTTGATTATCATGGAAGTGTTGATTCCCCAGTAATATGCATTTCCTTTGTTCTAATCACGTCTAGCTCAACAGTTACCTTTCCTGTGGGGACAATGAGTCTCCTACAGTATGCTAAATGTCAGCCATGACCTAATTAATTCTTTAGAAGCTAGGTTTTAGGTGAGACACTCAAATGCTGTATTGGTGTACTTGATTACATTTAGCTGCAGGCCCCATTAAACATTGTTTTCAAAACAGCCGGGTTTTAACTTTTTATCTTCAACACTCATTCCTGCACATTCAAAAGGTAACTCATCCAATCTTATTTTGAGAAAAAAAGTCATATTACGAGAATAAAGTCACACTATCTTAAGTCACAATATCTTAAGAAATAATCCATCTGCCCTATAGTCTGCTGTGCATTACGTTGTTGCTCTGCTCATATGGCAGTATCTTATCCACACCGTCTAACAGACACAGATCCCCGCCAGGGTCTCTGGATGAGACAAAGTTTAGGGAAGCGGCTGAGCACTGCTCTTCATCGGAGGTGAAAAACCGAAACAGTAGTTCAGACGCAGCCCGACATGTATGCAGCAGACACACACACACACACACACACAGAAGTGAGTCCATTATAATCAACTGGAGCTGCAACACTGACTGCGGAAGCCGCGCTGCTCATCTCTATTTTTACAGAGAGAGTGGACACAAAGCGACGGACAGGTCTGCTTCAGAGCAATATATCGATGAGAAGACGGCCGTGGGCAGTGGGCGACTTTGGAGGCGGGCTTTAGGCTGCCAACCCAATCAGAAGTTAGAAATGTTACTGGTATTTCCTGTGCAATTTTTCCCATTGGCTAAACACATTTTCTTAACTTTTGATTGGGTGTGCAAGACGCACATTTGGGTGGGCTGAGCCCACCCCCAGCCAATTGCTGCCGCCAGCCTTGGCGTGGTATCTTGTGTGTGGCGTGGGTGGATGCAGAAATGAGATATCTTTTGAATGAGCCAATACATTGATTTTTATGTAAATCCTGCATAGTATGCCCTTATCAGTTACATTTTGTCTGTCCTTGTCGGGAAGATTTA
The DNA here is from genome assembly GCF_004354835.1 of Perca flavescens. NCBI lineage: Eukaryota > Metazoa > Chordata > Actinopteri > Perciformes > Percidae > Perca > Perca flavescens. Next base: position 22,484,369 of record NC_041336.1, on the reverse strand, counting down.
GAGATTTAGTGTGCCGGCTTCTCCTCAAAACCAAGTTGGCATTGTTCATTGATCTCAACTAAAGTAGTGTATTTTAAGGGTTCTGTACAGCTTTTTAGCAGCTTAGGTTAACTGGAATGATTACATTTCTAACAGTTTGGAGTGTCACACAACCCCTGCAAGAACTTCTGCATGACTCAAAAATTATTTTCGAGAATGCTAAATACAAAGAACTTCACATACGGATTAAAGTGGTTTGAATTTAATTTGCTGTGTTACATGTATTCTCTTCTGTTCATAGATTGTAAACATAATGGATGTAACATCAGTGACGTCACCCATTGGTTTGTTGACTGCCATTTTGAACCAGGGAGTTTGCATCTTGTATAGAGACCATAGACTGTATTATATTAATGGACAGAGCATGTGTGATGTCCCCATTGGTTTGTGGAGATCTGCGATGAGTCGTCTAGTTTGCCGTTACGGGCACAGCCATCCTGGTTGTGGATGTGACGATTTTAGACAAGAGGGAGGAGTGAGGGAGGAGCCCTTATACTCTACGTTACGTTACACTCTTTCACTGGCAATCACATCATAGCCACGCCTTAAAACCCCCCCTGCTTTATTGCCGATTTAAAAATCGTTGATAAACTATAATTCAAAAAATAAACATCATTCTGTATTGCATAAGACTTAAAACTAGCGATTGAGACCATAAACTAATTATGAAAATGTTTACTGAGGTAATAAATCAAGTGAGAAGTGGATCACTTTCTCATAGACTTCTACAGAAACCGACCTCCTTTTGCAACTGCACGTGTCGCCCCCTGCTGGAATTCAGATAGAATGCAGGTTTAAGGCACTTCCGCATTTGAAGCACCGCCGAACCGGATGCTTTGTCCATTAATATTATACAGTCTATGATAGAGACAGAGCGCATTTAAGTCCCATCCCCGGGGGAAAACAACTCTCTCCAATGACTTGTTTAGCGAAAAGGATCCTCCTAGTCAATTTTGTCTGCTAGCAAATAGAAAACAATTGCCTAAAGGCTGTTGTGTGGTTATGTGAACTACCAACAATGTAAAGAACCCATAACTTAAGTTTTTATAAGCTGCCGACCGAAAAACTGAGTTTCCCATATTTATATGTACTTTTGTGCATCGATGAAACAATACTACTAATAATAGTTGTGTACTGTGTAGGGGTGGACGAGATCTCGTTGTACGAGATCTCATGAGCTTAAAAACGTGACGAGATTTCTCGTCGAGGTGAAAAAGTTTACATATTGTGTTCGTCTTGTCTGTCACTCTTTCGCCGTTTATTATTTCCGAGGAAAACCAAAAAATGTTGCCACACAAATGATTTAAAAGTGGCAGGAGGATCTTCAATAGTAATTCCACGCTCCATCACGCTGACATCACATCGCCTCACGAGACAACTTTTCACCTCCTCGAGAAATCTCGTCTCGTTCTCGTGAACCCAATCTCGTGATGTGTCTCGTCTCGTGGAGTAAGCGTCTCGTCACACCCCTAGTACTGTGGCATGCATTCAAAACACTTCAGGGTGTAGACTGATACAGGTGAACAAGTCATGTAAACTTTTAAATTAACTTTGTTGGCAGAATACATGCAACACACAGCAAATTCAACTCCAGACACTTTAATAGCTAATTAATGTGAAGTTCTTTGTATTTGGCATTCTCTAATATCTTTGGAGTCATGCTGGTGTTCGTGCAGAGGTGTAAACAAACAGAAAGTTCCAAAATTCTCTAAAAAGCTCTTGAATAGTCTAAAGTTACCTCTGCCCTCCGCACATTTCGAGCAGGTTATACACAAATATCAAATAAATAGACAGGCTGAACAGTTAAATGTGTACACACTGTGATCTAGACTCAACAGCTAATAACTAATAACTACCTATATGTGAACTTCAATGAAAACGAACATGACTTGTGTGAATCAGTCCAAATATATTTTACTTCATATAAACATAAAAATATAAATATTTCCTATAAATACCTGTATGGAGCTGTATATCAACTTGGTATTTGGTTTCGCAGAGCTGACAACAGTACTTCTTCTCAGTTGCTTTGGCACATTTCTCAGATCAGAGATGACCATAATGTATCACACAGAGAATAGTGCTCCCTTTCATGTGCATTGTTCATTACACTATACTTACAGAGTGAACTGTTAAATATGGACAACAACACAAAGCAGATTGACTATCTTGGTGCAAACAATGGCATAAGGACTTGTCAGTTTGATTGGGTCATTGGTATAAATACTTGCTTCGGACATGTAAACAAAGTACTTCAATCAAAATACATGCTTTTGCAGGTCAGTCAGTATGCGGTGCAGTTTACACCAATTGTTTTAAGAAATGCACTCACTTATGTACAAATGCAAATTATTATTTAACAAATGCACCAAAGTATCTGAGAAAAAATGTAACATAGTTATGATTGTATTTCAGTCGAGACATGTCCATGTTGCTTTCACATAGCTAAAACCAACCTGAATGATTATGATTGAATGTATGATTAGGAAGCTACAATAAGCTACACATCTGGCATGCCTATTATGGTGGAAATATGCACCACAGCATAGTTTTGCGTCCGAGGTTTCTGTACGACCTCGAACTTGTGTCGTACAGCTCTGGGAGATTAACCTGACTCCGCCAGATGGATTGCTTTGCTCAGCATATCCATCTGGGAACTTTCCGTTGGAGAACTTTTGGGAAGGGGCGGAATACTGGTTATTTGATTGGATGAACCATCTGTCTATCACCTATGTTGGTGATAGACGGGCCAAATCAACCAATCAGATCCACGAAGCGTATGAAAATGCAACCACAAGCCCGCCCCTGCTTCTGCAGGCAAAGCATAGCTCGTAAGCTAAGCATGCAAGCAACATGTCGGTAAAGGATATTTGCCGTTTGTGTAACGAGAATTTAGGAATAAAAGGCACCATTTCAGGTTCCCGGACCATATTCCAAAAGAAGGATCCAAGAGAAAAAAAGCATTAGCGGCTAACAGAATTAGGGCTACCGCTGGCTGATAATACTGGTTAGCTGATTGGATAAACCATCGGTCTATCACCACCTAACCCACCTCAAAACCAACGCTGATTGGCCCGGTCATTTGGCTAACGGCTCCAAATTTTCTTTGCCTCAAGATGCCAGACTGATTTGCGAGTAGAAAACTCTGGAACTCGCGAGATCAGGATGGTCTCACGAGGCTACTGGGAGATCGCTGACGGCCAAAATCAACCTCTCGTCCATGTTCCGTTTGTGGATCCACGTGTATTCGGTGTTTACTTTTACTGTTTTTTTTCTGACACCTGAATGCACGTCACAGCGCACCGAGGCCGCTGTTGCGCGTGCCGCGGTCAAAGTTGAACCGCAAGAGCGGCCAGCTGCAAAATGCTGCTTGCAGACCAGTTCTTGCGCATGCAAGCCATTGACATGTGTTTCATAGCGCAACGCGCTGCCGTTTATGGCGTACAATGTGAACGGGCCTTAAGGCTAAATTGATCCAGGATAACTGGGAAATCCCGGCTTAATCCCTTATCTTGGTTTTGTGAAACAGGCCCCAGGCCTACATGTGTGTTGACTCAGCAGAGATAACATTAAATGTGAAAAGTTGATCTACAGGAGAATAAATATTTGAAAAATACAGAATCCCTTAGAGCCTTACTTCATTATATTCCAATATGTTTTTATATTTTTGGTTTTTGTTTGTTTAACTAGTGGATTTTGCCAGAAGCATTCCTTCTCTAGCTTCACATAGGGCTCAATATTAAGCTTTTACATGTTTGTGGAGGGTAACCTGTGGGTCCTGTCTCAAAGTTTTCGAGTAAAAACAAACAAACACAGAACAGCTGTAAGCAATCCACTGACATAGCCAAACAAAAATAAACTAAACAGCAAATACAATTTTGGAGACAAAACGCAATGATTTGACACAAGAGGAATCAAAAAGACTAAATACAGAGGATAACGAGGTAAAAAGAGGCAGGTGAGACAAGGGCTGGGAAACAGGTGAAAAACATCAGGCAATCACAAGAGCGGGAAAACCAAAAGACAGGAAGTAAAACAAGACAGAAAACCAGACTGTCAAAATAAAACAGGAAACAGAGCAACATACAAAACAGAAAAACAGACCACCACAATAAGACAAAACACAGAACAAATTACCAAAACCATAACAGTTCATTTATTTTACTCAACTGGGCTTGTTCACCTGGTTAAGCCTACACCTTTTGACTTATTGCCATGTGTGTAATTACACTGCATGGGTTATGGATCCTGTTTACCTCCTCCTATAGAAGACTGTTCCAAACACTGCAGCTAGGATGATTACAAACAGGAGTTGACACTGCAATGGCTGCTGACCGAGAGCTTGATCCTGGTGATGTAGAAACGTTTTAGGCTCAATTAAATGTATTAATAAATGTAATATACACATCTTAATGTATGATATAACTGCATACCCAGACATGAACAGAACAGATGAATTGTGTGGCTCTAACCTTTCACAGTCATCTGGCTTGTTGCTTGCCGAGCTAGGAGATGGCAGTACAGGTTAGGTTTTTGACCCTGTCTCGTCCACTCTTCTCTCTCCTCCCGGGGTACAGAGGACATCCTGCCTTCTCCACCATGGTTTCAAAACTCTGCAGCCAAATACTGGCCATGCCCCACTGTCAGCTGTCACACACCATCCTCACTGAGAAGAACTGGTTAATGCATCACATTCTTCTTTGCTCACTTTTAATTTCTAACATCAATTGTAAACTAATCATCAAAAACAAGTAAAGCAACCAAACACACACTAGAAATGTTATTCCAGTAAGGGTATCATTTCTACTGGGGACATTTAAGGTTTATTTCTTTTTAGCATTAACACCTTTCTTTTACAGTTGACAGCATAGAGAGAGAGACAGGAAACTAGAGGGGCGTGACATACAATAAAGTGAATGTTTTGGCCTAATCATTTGGCTTTCACCATACCCCTTAAAATTCAACTAACTTTTACAATTTCAGCTTTGTTTGGTTACTAAAGCCACTATAATTCAGATTAGGCAAACATTAAGATAACACAAATGACAAACTGCTAATCTTAGTGCTTCATTTCTTTCCCCATCACTTTTAAAAGTTTCAAGTTGAGTTTCTTACCTTAGTCTCTCTGAACATTGGTCATTTACTGTTCAGCCAGAGTAGTCCAGATGAGAGAAGATCTGAGTTTATAAAGATACGATGAGATTCAGTAGCAGCTTTGTGAACTTTTTTGTTCTGGGTTTCGCCTCTCAGGATACATGTATGTACATGTTGCCTGATTATCAAGTGGTGGTTGTTTGTGCTGTGTGCAGCCTAACAACATATTTTTTTCTAAAGGTTTGCTGATGCTGTTTTTAGTTGCAAATATAACATTATTTATTATAAAGTAGGTTTCTGCCAATGAAACACACTAAATTTGAATAGGTTTGTGTAGTAACAACACAGAGATTTACATAGCATTTCTTTTTTGTGTCATACTACTATTAATACTTCTAATACTACTAATATTTGTAAAGCGAGACTTGATAATTAATTATTTGCTAAACTGTCAATATAAATGTATATAAATGGAAGAGAATAGCATTTATTTTCTGTTTGTATTTATTTGTTTGATTGCCTTATAGCCTTTATTGTGCATCCCCCCATCAACATATAAGAACTAAAATATAAAAAAACACATTTTAAACAAGAAGATGGTCACAAATTCTTGTACATGCTTGTCTGTTGTGACTAAAACGCATACCGCATAAATTGCCACATCCCTGCTTTTTTGTTGCATGTCCCCACCACCATTTCCTGTTCATACTTCTCTACTATGCACATCAGTTGAAAGCAAAATGCTCAAACATATACATTTAATTCAGTGGTGAAGAGTCGGATATAAAGCAGGACTAATGCAGCATTTTTGTTTATGTTGTTTGTGAGACAGAAGTTACCTTCCTTTAGTAATTCATTTTAAGGATTCTGTAAATCTTTTCATTTATTTTTATTGTTAGGTTAACTGGAGTGATTACACAACGGTTCAGAGAGTCACACAACCTCTGCAAGAACCTCAGCATGACTCAAAAAGATACTAGAGAATGCTACATACAAAGCAATTACATCAAGCTGCTACACTGAAGTGGCTTACATTTGAATTTTCTGTGTGTGGCATGTATTCTGTCAGAAAAGAGTAAACATTTTTACTTGACTGGGCTTGTTCACCAGTTGCAGCCTACACCCTGAAGTATTTAAGGGCATGGCACAGTATACAAACTTTTTCTTTTTTCATTAATGCCAGGAAGTAAAAGTGAATATGGTAAAACGCTTCTGTATTTATGTTAAACCGGAGGCTGGTGGCAAATAAAAGTAATTCTGACAATGGCTATGGCTCTTTTTCAGCTGCACTAATGTAAAACACACATCAGCCATCATTTTATTATAATAATATCTTTAGTGGATTTAAGGTTAAGGTTAAGGTTGTGCATTACGTTGTTGCTCTGCTCATATGGCAGTATCTTATCCACACCGTCTAACAGACACAGAGATCCCCGCCAGGGTCTCTGGATGAGACAAAGTTTAGGGAAGCGGCTGAGCACTGCTCTTCATCGGAGGTGAAAAACCGAAACAGTAGTTCAGACGCAGCCCGACATGTATGCAGCAGACACACACACACACACACACACACAGAAGTGAGTCCATTATAATCAACTGGAGCTGCAACACTGACTGCGGAAGCCGCGCTGCTCATCTCTATTTTTACAGAGAGAGTGGACACAAAGCGACGGACAGGTCTGCTTCAGAGCAATATATCGATGAGAAGACGGCCGTGGGCAGTGGGCGACTTTGGAGGCGGGCTTTAGGCTGCCAACCCAATCAGAAGTTAGAAATGTTACTGGTATTTCCTGTGCAATTTTTCCCATTGGCTAAACACATTTTCTTAACTTTTGATTGGGTGTGCAAGACGCACATTTGGGTGGGCTGAGCCCACCCCAGCCAATGCTGCCGCCAGCCTTGGCGTGGTATCTTGTGTGTGGCGTGGGTGGATGCAGAAATGAGATATCTTTTGAATGAGCCAATACATTGATTTTTATGTAAATCCTGCATAGTATGCCCTTATCAGTTACATTTTGTCTGTCCTTGTCGGGAAGATTTAGAGATTTAGTGTGCCGGCTTCTCCTCAAAACCAAGTTGGCATTGTTCATTGATCTCAACTCAAGTAGTGTATTTTAAGGGTTCTGTACAGCTTTTTAGCAGCTTAGGTTAACTGGAATGATTACATTTCTAACAGTTTGGAGTGTCACACAACCCCTGCAAGAACTTCTGCATGACTCAAAAATTATTTTCGAGAATGCTAAATACAAAGAACTTCACATACGGATTAAAGTGGTTTGAATTTAATTTGCTGTGTTACATGTATTCTCTTCTGTTCATAGATTGTAAACATAATGGATGTAACATCAGTGACGTCACCCATTGGTTTGTTGACTGCCATTTTGAACCAGGGAGTTTGCATCTTGTATAGAGACCATAGACTGTATTATATTAATGGACAGAGCATGTGTGATGTCCCCCATTGGTTTGTGGAGATCTGCGATGAGTCGTCTAGTTTGCCGTTACGGGCACAGCCATCCTGGTTGTGGATGTGACGATTTTAGACAAGAGGGAGGAGTGAGGGAGGAGCCCTTATACTCTACGTTACGTTACACTCTTTCACTGGCAATCACATCATAGCCACGCCTTAAAACCCCCCCTGCTTTATTGCCGATTTAAAAATCGTTGATAAACTATAATTCAAAAAATAAACATCATTCTGTATTGCATAAGACTTAAAACTAGCGATTGAGACCATAAACTAATTATGAAAATGTTTACTGAGGTAATAAATCAAGTGAGAAGTGGATCACTTTCTCATAGACTTCTACAGAAACCGACCTCCTTTTGCAACTGCACGTGTCGCCCCCTGCTGGAATTCAGATAGAATGCAGGTTTAAGGCACTTCCGCATTTGAAGCACTTCGCCGAACCGGATGCTTTGTCCATTAATATTATACAGTCTATGATAGAGACAGAGCGCATTTAAGTCCCATCCCCCCGGAGGGGAAAACAACTCTCTCCAATGACTTGTTTAGCGAAAAGGATCCTCCTAGTCAATTTTGTCTGCTAGCAAATAGAAAACAATTGCCTAAAGGCTGTTGTGTGGTTATGTGAACTACCAACAATGTAAAGAACCCATAACTTAAGTTTTTATAAGCTGCCGACCCGAAAAACTGAGTTTCCCATATTTATATGTACTTTTGTGCATCGATGAAACAATACTACTAATAATAGTTGTGTACTGTGTAGGGGTGTGACGAGATCTCGTTGTACGAGATCTCGCGAGCTTAAAACGTGACGAGATTTCTCGTCGAGGTGAAAAGTTTACATATTGTGTTCGTCTTGTCTGTCACTCTTTCGCCGTTTATTATTTCCGAGGGAAAACCAAAATGTTGCCACACAAATGATTTAAAAGTGGCAGGAGGATCTTCAATAGTAATTCCACGCTCCATCACGCTGACATCACATCGCCTCACGAGACAACTTTTCACCTCGACGAAATCTCGTCTCGTTCTCGTGAACCCAATCTCGTGATGTGTCTCGTCTCGTGGAGTAAGCGTCTCGTCACACCCCTAGTACTGTGGCATGCATTCAAAACACTTCAGGGTGTAGACTGATACAGGTGAACAAGTCATGTAAACTTTTAAATTAACTTTGTTGGCAGAATACATGCAACACACAGCAAATTCAACTCCAGACACTTTAATAGCTAATTAATGTGAAGTTCTTTGTATTTGGCATTCTCTAATATCTTTGGAGTCATGCTGGTGTTCGTGCAGAGGTGTAAACAAACAGAAAGTTCCAAAATTCTCTAAAAAGCTCTTGAATAGTCTAAAGTTACCTCTGCCCTCCGCACATTTCGAGCAGGTTATACACAAATATCAAATAAATAGACAGGCTGAACAGTTAAATGTGTACACACTGTGATCTAGACTCAACAGCTAATAACTAATAACTACCTATATGTGAACTTCAATGAAAACGAACATGACTTGTGTGAATCAGTCCAAATATATTTTACTTCATATAAACATAAAAATATAAATATTTCCTATAAATACCTGTATGGAGCTGTATATCAACTTGGTATTTGGTTTTCGCAGCTGACAACAGTACTTCTTCTCAGTTGCTTTGGCACATTTCTCAGATCAGAGATGACCATAATGTATCACACAGAGAATAGTGCTCCCTTTCATGTGCATTGTTCATTACACTATACTTACAGAGTGAACTGTTAAATATGGACAACAACACAAAGCAGATTGACTATCTTGGTGCAAACAATGGCATAAGGACTTGTCAGTTTGATTGGGTCATTGGTATAAATACTTGCTTCGGACATGTAAACAAAGTACTTCAATCAAAATACATGCTTTTGCAGGTCAGTCAGTATGCGGTGCAGTTTACACCAATTGTTTTAAGAAATGCACTCACTTATGTACAAATGCAAATTATTATTTAACAAATGCACCAAAGTATCTGAGAAAAAATGTAACATAGTTATGATTGTATTTCAGTCGAGACATGTCCATGTTGCTTTCACATAGCTAAAACCAACCTGAATGATTATGATTGAATGTATGATTAGGAAGCTACAATAAGCTACACATCTGGCATGCCTATTATGGTGGAAATATGCACCACAGCATAGTTTTGCGTCCGAGGTTTCTGTACGACCTCGAACTTGTGTCGTACAGCTCTGGGAGATTAACCTGACTCCGCCAGATGGATTGCTTTGCTCAGCATATCCATCTGGGAACTTTCCGTTGGAGAACTTTTGGGAAGGGGCGGAATACTGGTTATTTGATTGGATGAACCATCTGTCTATCACCTATGTTGGTGATAGACGGGCCAAATCAACCAATCAGATCCACGAAGCGTATGAAAATGCAACCACAAGCCCGCCCCTGCTTCTGCAGGCAAAGCATAGCTCGTAAGCTAAGCATGCAAGCAACATGTCGGTAAAGGATATTTGCCGTTTGTGTAACGAGAATTTAGGAATAAAAGGCACCATTTCAGGTTCCCGGACCATATTCCAAAAGAAGGATCCAAGAGAAAAAAAGCATTAGCGAGCGGCTAACAGAATTAGGGCTACCGCTGGCTGATAATACTGGTTAGCTGATTGGATAAACCATCGGTCTATCACCACCTAACCCACCTCAAAACCAACGCTGATTGGCCCGGTCATTTGGCTAACGGCTCCAAATTTTCTTTGCCTCAAGATGCCAGACTGATTTGCGAGTAGAAAACTCTGGAACTCGCGAGATCAGGATGGTCTCACGAGGCTACTGGGAGATCGCTGACGGCCAAAATCAACCTCTCGTCCATGTTCCGTTTGTGGATCCACGTGTATTCGGTGTTTACTTTTTTCTGACACCTGAATGCACGTCACAGCGCACCGCGGCCGCTGTTGCGCGTGCCGCGGTCAAAGTTGAACCGCAAGAGCGGCCAGCTGCAAAATGCTGCTTGCAGACCAGTTCTTGCGCATGCAAGCCATTGACATGTGTTTCATAGCGCAACGCTGCCGTTTGCGCGTACAATGTGAACGGGCCTTAAGGCTAAATTGATCCAGGATAACTGGGAAATCCCGGCTTAATCCCTTATCTTGGTTTTGTGAAACAGGCCCCAGGCCTACATGTGTGTTGACTCAGCAGAGATAACATTAAATGTGAAAAGTTGATCTACAGGAGAATAAATATTTGAAAAATACAGAATCCCTTAGAGCCTTACTTCATTATATTCCAATATGTTTTTATATTTTTGGTTTTTGTTTGTTTAACTAGTGGATTTTGCCAGAAGCATTCCTTCTCTAGCTTCACACATAGGGCTCAATATTAAGCTTTTACATGTTTGTGGAGGGTAACCTGTGGGTCCTGTCTCAAAGTTTTCGAGTAAAAACAAACAAACACAGAACAGCTGTAAGCAATCCACTGACATAGCCAAACAAAAATAAACTAAACAGCAAATACAATTTTGGAGACAAAACGCAATGATTTGACACAAGAGGAATCAAAAAGACTAAATACAGAGGATAACGAGGTAAAAAGAGGCAGGTGAGACAAGGGCTGGGAAACAGGTGAAAAACATCAGGCAATCACAAGAGCGGGAAAACCAAAAGACAGGAAGTAAAACAAGACAGAAAACCAGACTGTCAAAATAAAACAGGAAACAGAGCAACATACAAAACAGAAAAACAGACCACCACAATAAGACAAAACACAGAACAAATTACCAAAACCATAACAGTTCATTTATTTTACTCAACTGGGCTTGTTCACCTGGTTAAGCCTACACCTTTTGACTTATTGCCATGTGTGTAATTACACTGCATGGGTTATGGATCCTGTTTACCTCCTCCTATAGAAGACTGTTCCAAACACTGCAGCTAGGATGATTACAAACAGGAGTTGACACTGCAATGGCTGCTGACCGAGAGCTTGATCCTGGTGATGTAGAAACGTTTTAGGCTCAATTAAATGTATTAATAAATGTAATATACACATCTTAATGTATGATATAACTGCATACCCAGACATGAACAGAACAGATGAATTGTGTGGCTCTAACCTTTCACAGTCATCTGGCTTGTTGCTTGCCGAGCTAGGAGATGGCAGTACAGGTTAGGTTTTTGACCCTGTCTCGTCCACTCTTCTCTCTCCTCCCGGGGTACAGAGGACATCCTGCCTTCTCCACCATGGTTTCAAAACTCTGCAGCCAAATACTGGCCATGCCCCACTGTCAGCTGTCACACACCATCCTCACTGAGAAGAACTGGTTAATGCATCACATTCTTCTTTGCTCACTTTTAATTTCTAACATCAATTGTAAACTAATCATCAAAAACAAGTAAAGCAACCAAACACACACTAGAAATGTTATTCCAGTAAGGGTATCATTTCTACTGGGGACATTTAAGGTTTATTTCTTTTTAGCATTAACACCTTTCTTTTTACAGTTGACAGCATAGAGAGAGAGACAGGAAACTAGAGGGGCGTGACATACAATAAAGTGAATGTTTTGGCCTAATCATTTGGCTTTCACCATACCCCTTAAAATTCAACTAACTTTTACAATTTCAGCTTTGTTTGGTTACTAAAGCCACTATAATTCAGATTAGGCAAACATTAAGATAACACAAATGACAAACTGCTAATCTTAGTGCTTCATTTCTTTCCCCATCACTTTTAAAAGTTTCAAGTTGAGTTTCTTACCTTAGTCTCTCTGAACATTGGTCATTTACTGTTCAGCCAGAGTAGTCCAGATGAGAGAAGATCTGAGTTTATAAAGATACGATGAGATTCAGTAGCAGCTTTGTGAACTTTTTTTTTTTGTTCTGGGTTTCGCCTCTCAGGATACATGTATGTACATGTTGCCTGATTATCAAGTGGTGGTTGTTTGTGCTGTGTGCAGCCTAACAACATATTTTTTTCTAAAGGTTTGCTGATGCTGTTTTTAGTTGCAAATATAACATTATTTATTATAAAGTAGGTTTCTGCCAATGAAACACACTAAATTTGAATAGGTTTGTGTAGTAACAACACAGAGATTTACATAGCATTTCTTTTTTGTGTCATACTACTATTAATACTTCTAATACTACTAATATTTGTAAAGCGAGACTTGATAATTAATTATTTGCTAAACTGTCAATATAAATGTATATAAATGGAAGAGAATAGCATTTATTTTCTGTTTGTATTTATTTGTTTGATTGCCTTATAGCCTTTATTGTGCATCCCCCCATCAACATATAAGAACTAAAATATAAAAAAACACATTTTAAACAAGAAGATGGTCACAAATTCTTGTACATGCTTGTCTGTTGTGACTAAAACGCATACCGCATAAATTGCCACATCCCTTTTTTTTTTTGTTGCATGTCCCCACCACCATTTCCTGTTCATACTTCTCTACTATGCACATCAGTTGAAAGCAAAATGCTCAAACATATACATTTAATTCAGTGGTGAAGAGTCGGATATAAAGCAGGACTAATGCAGCATTTTTGTTTATGTTGTTTGTGAGACAGAAGTTACCTTCCTTTAGTAATTCATTTTAAGGATTCTGTAAATCTTTTCATTTATTTTTATTGTTAGGTTAACTGGAGTGATTACACAACGGTTCAGAGAGTCACACAACCTCTGCAAGAACCTCAGCATGACTCAAAAAGATACTAGAGAATGCTACATACAAAGCAATTACATCAAGCTGCTACACTGAAGTGGCTTACATTTGAATTTTCTGTGTGTGGCATGTATTCTGTCAGAAAAGAGTAAACATTTTTACTTGACTGGGCTTGTTCACCAGTTGCAGCCTACACCCTGAAGTATTTAAGGGCATGGCACAGTATACAACTTTTTTTTTTTTCATTAATGCCAGGAAGTAAAAGTGAATATGGTAAAACGCTTCTGTATTTATGTTAAACCGGAGGCTGGTGGCAAATAAAAGTAATTCTGACAATGGCTATGGCTCTTTTTCAGCTGCACTAATGTAAAACACACATCAGCCATCATTTTATTATAATAATATCTTTAGTGGATTTAAGGTTAAGGTTAAGGTTGTGCATTACGTTGTTGCTCTGCTCATATGGCAGTATCTTATCCACACCGTCTAACAGACACAGAGATCCCCGCCAGGGTCTCTGGATGAGACAAAGTTTAGGGAAGCGGCTGAGCACTGCTCTTCATCGGAGGTGAAAAACCGAAACAGTAGTTCAGACGCAGCCCGACATGTATGCAGCAGACACACACACACACACACACACACAGAAGTGAGTCCATTATAATCAACTGGAGCTGCAACACTGACTGCGGAAGCCGCGCTGCTCATCTCTATTTTTACAGAGAGAGTGGACACAAAGCGACGGACAGGTCTGCTTCAGAGCAATATATCGATGAGAAGACGGCCGTGGGCAGTGGGCGACTTTGGAGGCGGGCTTTAGGCTGCCAACCCAATCAGAAGTTAGAAATGTTACTGGTATTTCCTGTGCAATTTTTCCCATTGGCTAAACACATTTTCTTAACTTTTGATTGGGTGTGCAAGACGCACATTTGGGTGGGCTGAGCCCACCCCCAGCCAATTGCTGCCGCCAGCCTTGGCGTGGTATCTTGTGTGTGGCGTGGGTGGATGCAGAAATGAGATATCTTTTGAATGAGCCAATACATTGATTTTTATGTAAATCCTGCATAGTATGCCCTTATCAGTTACATTTTGTCTGTCCTTGTCGGGAAGATTTAGAGATTTAGTGTGCCGGCTTCTCCTCAAAACCAAGTTGGCATTGTTCATTGATCTCAACTCAAGTAGTGTATTTTAAGGGTTCTGTACAGCTTTTTAGCAGCTTAGGTTAACTGGAATGATTACATTTCTAACAGTTTGGAGTGTCACACAACCCCTGCAAGAACTTCTGCATGACTCAAAAATTATTTTCGAGAATGCTAAATACAAAGAACTTCACATACGGATTAAAGTGGTTTGAATTTAATTTGCTGTGTTACATGTATTCTCTTCTGTTCATAGATTGTAAACATAATGGATGTAACATCAGTGACGTCACCCATTGGTTTGTTGACTGCCATTTTGAACCAGGGAGTTTGCATCTTGTATAGAGACCATAGACTGTATTATATTAATGGACAGAGCATGTGTGATGTCCCCCATTGGTTTGTGGAGATCTGCGATGAGTCGTCTAGTTTGCCGTTACGGGCACAGCCATCCTGGTTGTGGATGTGACGATTTTAGACAAGAGGGAGGAGTGAGGGAGGAGCCCTTATACTCTACGTTACGTTACACTCTTTCACTGGCAATCACATCATAGCCACGCCTTAAAACCCCCCCTGCTTTATTGCCGATTTAAAAATCGTTGATAAACTATAATTCAAAAAATAAACATCATTCTGTATTGCATAAGACTTAAAACTAGCGATTGAGACCATAAACTAATTATGAAAATGTTTACTGAGGTAATAAATCAAGTGAGAAGTGGATCACTTTCTCATAGACTTCTACAGAAACCGACCTCCTTTTGCAACTGCACGTGTCGCCCCCTGCTGGAATTCAGATAGAATGCAGGTTTAAGGCACTTCCGCATTTGAAGCACTTCGCCGAACCGGATGCTTTGTCCATTAATATTATACAGTCTATGATAGAGACAGAGCGCATTTAAGTCCCATCCCCCCGGAGGGGAAAACAACTCTCTCCAATGACTTGTTTAGCGAAAAGGATCCTCCTAGTCAATTTTGTCTGCTAGCAAATAGAAAACAATTGCCTAAAGGCTGTTGTGTGGTTATGTGAACTACCAACAATGTAAAGAACCCATAACTTAAGTTTTTATAAGCTGCCGACCCGAAAAACTGAGTTTCCCATATTTATATGTACTTTTGTGCATCGATGAAACAATACTACTAATAATAGTTGTGTACTGTGTAGGGGTGTGACGAGATCTCGTTGTACGAGATCTCGCGAGCTTAAAACGTGACGAGATTTCTCGTCGAGGTGAAAAGTTTACATATTGTGTTCGTCTTGTCTGTCACTCTTTCGCCGTTTATTATTTCCGAGGGAAAACCAAAATGTTGCCACACAAATGATTTAAAAGTGGCAGGAGGATCTTCAATAGTAATTCCACGCTCCATCACGCTGACATCACATCGCCTCACGAGACAACTTTTCACCTCGACGAGAAATCTCGTCTCGTTCTCGTGAACCCAATCTCGTGATGTGTCTCGTCTCGTGGAGTAAGCGTCTCGTCACACCCCTAGTACTGTGGCATGCATTCAAAACACTTCAGGGTGTAGACTGATACAGGTGAACAAGTCATGTAAACTTTTAAATTAACTTTGTTGGCAGAATACATGCAACACACAGCAAATTCAACTCCAGACACTTTAATAGCTAATTAATGTGAAGTTCTTTGTATTTGGCATTCTCTAATATCTTTGGAGTCATGCTGGTGTTCGTGCAGAGGTGTAAACAAACAGAAAGTTCCAAAATTCTCTAAAAAGCTCTTGAATAGTCTAAAGTTACCTCTGCCCTCCGCACATTTCGAGCAGGTTATACACAAATATCAAATAAATAGACAGGCTGAACAGTTAAATGTGTACACACTGTGATCTAGACTCAACAGCTAATAACTAATAACTACCTATATGTGAACTTCAATGAAAACGAACATGACTTGTGTGAATCAGTCCAAATATATTTTACTTCATATAAACATAAAAATATAAATATTTCCTATAAATACCTGTATGGAGCTGTATATCAACTTGGTATTTGGTTTTCGCAGCTGACAACAGTACTTCTTCTCAGTTGCTTTGGCACATTTCTCAGATCAGAGATGACCATAATGTATCACACAGAGAATAGTGCTCCCTTTCATGTGCATTGTTCATTACACTATACTTACAGAGTGAACTGTTAAATATGGACAACAACACAAAGCAGATTGACTATCTTGGTGCAAACAATGGCATAAGGACTTGTCAGTTTGATTGGGTCATTGGTATAAATACTTGCTTCGGACATGTAAACAAAGTACTTCAATCAAAATACATGCTTTTGCAGGTCAGTCAGTATGCGGTGCAGTTTACACCAATTGTTTTAAGAAATGCACTCACTTATGTACAAATGCAAATTATTATTTAACAAATGCACCAAAGTATCTGAGAAAAAATGTAACATAGTTATGATTGTATTTCAGTCGAGACATGTCCATGTTGCTTTCACATAGCTAAAACCAACCTGAATGATTATGATTGAATGTATGATTAGGAAGCTACAATAAGCTACACATCTGGCATGCCTATTATGGTGGAAATATGCACCACAGCATAGTTTTGCGTCCGAGGTTTCTGTACGACCTCGAACTTGTGTCGTACAGCTCTGGGAGATTAACCTGACTCCGCCAGATGGATTGCTTTGCTCAGCATATCCATCTGGGAACTTTCCGTTGGAGAACTTTTTGGGAAGGGGCGAATACTGGTTATTTGATTGGATGAACCATCTGTCTATCACCTATGTTGGTGATAGACGGGCCAAATCAACCAATCAGATCCACGAAGCGTATGAAAATGCAACCACAAGCCCGCCCCTGCTTCTGCAGGCAAAGCATAGCTCGTAAGCTAAGCATGCAAGCAACATGTCGGTAAAGGATATTTGCCGTTTGTGTAACGAGAATTTAGGAATAAAAGGCACCATTTCAGGTTCCCGGACCATATTCCAAAAGAAGGATCCAAGAGAAAAAAAGCATTAGCGAGCGGCTAACAGAATTAGGGCTACCGCTGGCTGATAATACTGGTTAGCTGATTGGATAAACCATCGGTCTATCACCACCTAACCCACCTCAAAACCAACGCTGATTGGCCCGGTCATTTGGCTAACGGCTCCAAATTTTCTTTGCCTCAAGATGCCAGACTGATTTGCGAGTAGAAAACTCTGGAACTCGCGAGATCAGGATGGTCTCACGAGGCTACTGGGAGATCGCTGACGGCCAAAATCAACCTCTCGTCCATGTTCCGTTTGTGGATCCACGTGTATTCGGTGTTTACTTTTTTCTGACACCTGAATGCACGTCACAGCGCACCGCGGCCGCTGTTGCGCGTGCCGCGGTCAAAGTTGAACCGCAAGAGCGGCCAGCTGCAAAATGCTGCTTGCAGACCAGTTCTTGCGCATGCAAGCCATTGACATGTGTTTCATAGCGCAACGCTGCCGTTTTATGCTGCACAATGTGAACGGGCCTTAAGGCTAAATTGATCCAGGATAACTGGGAAATCCCGGCTTAATCCCTTATCTTGGTTTTGTGAAACAGGCCCCAGGCCTACATGTGTGTTGACTCAGCAGAGATAACATTAAATGTGAAAAGTTGATCTACAGGAGAATAAATATTTGAAAAATACAGAATCCCTTAGAGCCTTACTTCATTATATTCCAATATGTTTTTATATTTTTGGTTTTTGTTTGTTTAACTAGTGGATTTTGCCAGAAGCATTCCTTCTCTAGCTTCACACATAGGGCTCAATATTAAGCTTTTACATGTTTGTGGAGGGTAACCTGTGGGTCCTGTCTCAAAGTTTTCGAGTAAAAACAAACAAACACAGAACAGCTGTAAGCAATCCACTGACATAGCCAAACAAAAATAAACTAAACAGCAAATACAATTTT
This sequence comes from Perca flavescens, assembly GCF_004354835.1. Lineage (NCBI taxonomy): Eukaryota > Metazoa > Chordata > Actinopteri > Perciformes > Percidae > Perca > Perca flavescens. The sequence goes on along the minus strand of NC_041336.1, from coordinate 22,466,103 downwards.
GGAGACAAAACGCAATGATTTGACACAAGAGGAATCAAAAAGACTAAATACAGAGGATAACGAGGTAAAAAAGAGGCAGGTGAGACAAGGGCTGGGAAACAGGTGAAAAACATCAGGCAATCACAAGAGCGGGAAAACCAAAAGACAGGAAGTAAAACAAGACAGAAAACCAGACTGTCAAAATAAAACAGGAAACAGAGCAACATACAAAACAGAAAAACAGACCACCACAATAAGACAAAACACAGAACAAATTACCAAAACCATAACAGTTCATTTATTTTACTCAACTGGGCTTGTTCACCTGGTTAAGCCTACACCTTTTGACTTATTGCCATGTGTGTAATTACACTGCATGGGTTATGGATCCTGTTTACCTCCTCCTATAGAAGACTGTTCCAAACACTGCAGCTAGGATGATTACAAACAGGAGTTGACACTGCAATGGCTGCTGACCGAGAGCTTGATCCTGGTGATGTAGAAACGTTTTAGGCTCAATTAAATGTATTAATAAATGTAATATACACATCTTAATGTATGATATAACTGCATACCCAGACATGAACAGAACAGATGAATTGTGTGGCTCTAACCTTTCACAGTCATCTGGCTTGTTGCTTGCCGAGCTAGGAGATGGCAGTACAGGTTAGGTTTTTGACCCTGTCTCGTCCACTCTTCTCTCTCCTCCCGGGTACAGAGGACATCCTGCCTTCTCCACCATGGTTTCAAAACTCTGCAGCCAAATACTGGCCATGCCCCACTGTCAGCTGTCACACACCATCCTCACTGAGAAGAACTGGTTAATGCATCACATTCTTCTTTGCTCACTTTTAATTTCTAACATCAATTGTAAACTAATCATCAAAAACAAGTAAAGCAACCAAACACACACTAGAAATGTTATTCCAGTAAGGGTATCATTTCTACTGGGGACATTTAAGGTTTATTTCTTTTTAGCATTAACACCTTTCTTTTACAGTTGACAGCATAGAGAGAGAGACAGGAAACTAGAGGGCGTGACATACAATAAAGTGAATGTTTTGGCCTAATCATTTGGCTTTCACCATACCCCTTAAAATTCAACTAACTTTTACAATTTCAGCTTTGTTTGGTTACTAAAGCCACTATAATTCAGATTAGGCAAACATTAAGATAACACAAATGACAAACTGCTAATCTTAGTGCTTCATTTCTTTCCCCATCACTTTTAAAAGTTTCAAGTTGAGTTTCTTACCTTAGTCTCTCTGAACATTGGTCATTTACTGTTCAGCCAGAGTAGTCCAGATGAGAGAAGATCTGAGTTTATAAAGATACGATGAGATTCAGTAGCAGCTTTGTGAACTTTTTTTGTTCTGGGTTTCGCCTCTCAGGATACATGTATGTACATGTTGCCTGATTATCAAGTGGTGGTTGTTTGTGCTGTGTGCAGCCTAACAACATATTTTTTTCTAAAGGTTTGCTGATGCTGTTTTTAGTTGCAAATATAACATTATTTATTATAAAGTAGGTTTCTGCCAATGAAACACACTAAATTTGAATAGGTTTGTGTAGTAACAACACAGAGATTTACATAGCATTTCTTTTTTGTGTCATACTACTATTAATACTTCTAATACTACTAATATTTGTAAAGCGAGACTTGATAATTAATTATTTGCTAAACTGTCAATATAAATGTATATAAATGGAAGAGAATAGCATTTATTTTCTGTTTGTATTTATTTGTTTGATTGCCTTATAGCCTTTATTGTGCATCCCCCCATCAACATATAAGAACTAAAATATAAAAAACACATTTTAAACAAGAAGATGGTCACAAATTCTTGTACATGCTTGTCTGTTGTGACTAAAACGCATACCGCATAAATTGCCACATCCCTGCTTTTTTGTTGCATGTCCCCACCACCATTTCCTGTTCATACTTCTCTACTATGCACATCAGTTGAAAGCAAAATGCTCAAACATATACATTTAATTCAGTGGTGAAGAGTCGGATATAAAGCAGGACTAATGCAGCATTTTTGTTTATGTTGTTTGTGAGACAGAAGTTACCTTCCTTTAGTAATTCATTTTAAGGATTCTGTAAATCTTTTCATTTATTTTTATTGTTAGGTTAACTGGAGTGATTACACAACGGTTCAGAGAGTCACACAACCTCTGCAAGAACCTCAGCATGACTCAAAAAGATACTAGAGAATGCTACATACAAAGCAATTACATCAAGCTGCTACACTGAAGTGGCTTACATTTGAATTTTCTGTGTGTGGCATGTATTCTGTCAGAAAAGAGTAAACATTTTACTTGACTGGGCTTGTTCACCAGTTGCAGCCTACACCCTGAAGTATTTAAGGGCATGGCACAGTATACAAACTTTTTCTTTTTTCATTAATGCCAGGAAGTAAAAGTGAATATGGTAAAACGCTTCTGTATTTATGTTAAACCGGAGGCTGGTGGCAAATAAAAGTAATTCTGACAATGGCTATGGCTCTTTTTCAGCTGCACTAATGTAAAACACACATCAGCCATCATTTTATTATAATAATATCTTTAGTGGATTTAAGGTTAAGGTTAAGGTTGTGCATTACGTTGTTGCTCTGCTCATATGGCAGTATCTTATCCACACCGTCTAACAGACACAGAGATCCCCGCCAGGGTCTCTGGATGAGACAAAGTTTAGGGAAGCGGCTGAGCACTGCTCTTCATCGGAGGTGAAAAACCGAAACAGTAGTTCAGACGCAGCCCGACATGTATGCAGACAGACACACACACACACACACACACACAGAAGTGAGTCCATTATAATCAACTGGAGCTGCAACACTGACTGCGGAAGCCGCGCTGCTCATCTCTATTTTTACAGAGAGAGTGGACACAAAGCGACGGACAGGTCTGCTTCAGAGCAATATATCGATGAGAAGACGGCCGTGGGCAGTGGGCGACTTTGGAGGCGGGCTTTGGGCTGCCAACCCAATCAGAAGTTAGAAATGTTACTGGTATTTCCTGTGCAATTTTTCCCATTGGCTAAACACATTTTCTTAACTTTTGATTGGGTGTGCAAGACGCACATTTGGGTGGGCTGAGCCCACCCCAGCCAATGCTGCCGCCAGCCTTGGCGTGGTATCTTGTGTGTGGCGTGGGTGGATGCAGAAATGAGATATCTTTTGAATGAGCCAATACATTGATTTTTTATGTAAATCCTGCATAGTATGCCCTTATCAGTTACATTTTGTCTGTCCTTGTCGGGAAGATTTAGAGATTTAGTGTGCCGGCTTCTCCTCAAAACCAAGTTGGCATTGTTCATTGATCTCAACTCAAGTAGTGTATTTTAAGGGTTCTGTACAGCTTTTTAGCAGCTTAGGTTAACTGGAATGATTACATTTCTAACAGTTTGGAGTGTCACACAACCCCTGCAAGAACTTCTGCATGACTCAAAAATTATTTTCGAGAATGCTAAATACAAAGAACTTCACATACGGATTAAAGTGGTTTGAATTTAATTTGCTGTGTTACATGTATTCTCTTCTGTTCATAGATTGTAAACATAATGGATGTAACATCAGTGACGTCACCCATTGGTTTGTTGACTGCCATTTTGAACCAGGGAGTTTGCATCTTGTATAGAGACCATAGACTGTATTATATTAATGGACAGAGCATGTGTGATGTCCCCCATTGGTTTGTGGAGATCTGCGATGAGTCGTCTAGTTTGCCGTTACGGGCACAGCCATCCTGGTTGTGGATGTGACGATTTTAGACAAGAGGGAGGAGTGAGGGAGGAGCCCTTATACTCTACGTTACGTTACACTCTTTCACTGGCAATCACATCATAGCCACGCCTTAAAACCCCCTGCTTTATTGCCGATTTAAAAATCGTTGATAAACTATAATTCAAAAAATAAACATCATTCTGTATTGCATAAGACTTAAAACTAGCGATTGAGACCATAAACTAATTATGAAAATGTTTACTGAGGTAATAAATCAAGTGAGAAGTGGATCACTTTCTCATAGACTTCTACAGAAACCGACCTCCTTTTGCAACTGCACGTGTCGCCCCTGCTGGAATTCAGATAGAATGCAGGTTTAAGGCACTTCCGCATTTGAAGCACCGCCGAACGGATGCTTTGTCCATTAATATTATACAGTCTATGATAGAGACAGAGCGCATTTAAGTCCCATCCCCCCGGAGGGGAAAACAACTCTCTCCAATGACTTGTTTAGCGAAAAGGATCCTCCTAGTCAATTTTGTCTGCTAGCAAATAGAAAACAATTGCCTAAAGGCTGTTGTGTGGTTATGTGAACTACCAACAATGTAAAGAACCCATAACTTAAGTTTTTATAAGCTGCCGACCCGAAAAACTGAGTTTCCCATATTTATATGTACTTTTGTGCATCGATGAAACAATACTACTAATAATAGTTGTGTACTGTGTAGGGGTGTGACGAGATCTCGTTGTACGAGATCTCGCGAGCTTAAAACGTGACGAGATTTCTCGTCGAGGTGAAAAGTTTACATATTGTGTTCGTCTTGTCTGTCACTCTTTTCGCCGTTTATTATTTCCGAGGGGAAAACCAAAATGTTGCCACACAAATGATTTAAAAGTGGCAGGAGGATCTTCAATAGTAATTCCACGCTCCATCACGCTGACATCACATCGCCTCACGAGACAACTTTTCACCTCGACGAAATCTCGTCTCGTTCTCGTGAACCCAATCTCGTGATGTGTCTCGTCTCGTGGAGTAAGCGTCTCGTCACACCCCTAGTACTGTGGCATGCATTCAAAACACTTCAGGGTGTAGACTGATACAGGTGAACAAGTCATGTAAACTTTTAAATTAACTTTGTTGGCAGAATACATGCAACACACAGCAAATTCAACTCCAGACACTTTAATAGCTAATTAATGTGAAGTTCTTTGTATTTGGCATTCTCTAATATCTTTGAGTCATGCTGGTGTTCGTGCAGAGGTGTAAACAAACAGAAAGTTCCAAAATTCTCTAAAAAGCTCTTGAATAGTCTAAAGTTACCTCTGCCCTCCGCACATTTCGAGCAGGTTATACACAAATATCAAATAAATAGACAGGCTGAACAGTTAAATGTGTACACACTGTGATCTAGACTCAACAGCTAATAACTAATAACTACCTATATGTGAACTTCAATGAAAACGAACATGACTTGTGTGAATCAGTCCAAATATATTTTACTTCATATAAACATAAAAATATAAATATTTCCTATAAATACCTGTATGGAGCTGTATATCAACTTGGTATTTGGTTTTCGCAGCTGACAACAGTACTTCTTCTCAGTTGCTTTGGCACATTTCTCAGATCAGAGATGACCATAATGTATCACACAGAGAATAGTGCTCCCTTTCATGTGCATTGTTCATTACACTATACTTACAGAGTGAACTGTTAAATATGGACAACAACACAAAGCAGATTGACTATCTTGGTGCAAACAATGGCATAAGGACTTGTCAGTTTGATTGGGTCATTGGTATAAATACTTGCTTCGGACATGTAAACAAAGTACTTCAATCAAAATACATGCTTTTGCAGGTCAGTCAGTATCGGTGCAGTTTACACCAATTGTTTTAAGAAATGCACTCACTTATGTACAAATGCAAATTATTATTTAACAAATGCACCAAAGTATCTGAGAAAAATGTAACATAGTTATGATTGTATTTCAGTCGAGACATGTCCATGTTGCTTTCACATAGCTAAAACCAACCTGAATGATTATGATTGAATGTATGATTAGGAAGCTACAATAAGCTACACATCTGGCATGCCTATTATGGTGGAAATATGCACCACAGCATAGTTTTGCGTCCGAGGTTTCTGTACGACCTCGAACTTGTGTCGTACAGCTCTGGGAGATTAACCTGACTCCGCCAGATGGATTGCTTTGCTCAGCATATCCATCTGGGAACTTTCCGTTGGAGAACTTTTGGGAAGGGGCGGAATACTGGTTATTTGATTGGATGAACCATCTGTCTATCACCTATGTTGGTGATAGACGGGCCAAATCAACCAATCAGATCCACGGCGTATGAAAATGCAACCACAAGCCCGCCCCTGCTTCTGCAGGCAAAGCATAGCTCGTAAGCTAAGCATGCAAGCAACATGTCGGTAAAGGATATTTGCCGTTTGTGTAACGAGAATTTAGGAATAAAAGGCACCATTTCAGGTTCCCGGACCATATTCCAAAAGAAGGATCCAAGAGAAAAAAAGCATTAGCGAGCGGCTAACAGAATTAGGGCTACCGCTGGCTGATAATACTGGTTAGCTGATTGGATAAACCATCGGTCTATCACCACCTAACCCACCTCAAAACCAACGCTGATTGGCCCGGTCATTTGGCTAACGGCTCCAAATTTTCTTTGCCTCAAGATGCCAGACTGATTTGCGAGTAGAAAACTCTGGAACTCGCGAGATCAGGATGGTCTCACGAGGCTACTGGGAGATCGCTGACGGCCAAAATCAACCTCTCGTCCATGTTCCGTTTGTGGATCCACGTGTATTCGGTGTTTACTTTTTTCTGTTTTTTTTCTGACACCTGAATGCACGTCACAGCGCACCGCGGCCGCTGTTGCGCGTGCCGCGGTCAAAGTTGAACCGCAAGAGCGGCCAGCTGCAAAATGCTGCTTGCAGACCAGTTCTTGCGCATGCAAGCCATTGACATGTGTTTCATAGCGCAACGCTGCCGTTTGCGCGTACAATGTGAACGGGCCTTAAGGCTAAATTGATCCAGGATAACTGGGAAATCCCGGCTTAATCCCTTATCTTGGTTTTGTGAAACAGGCCCCAGGCCTACATGTGTGTTGACTCAGCAGAGATAACATTAAATGTGAAAAGTTGATCTACAGGAGAATAAATATTTGAAAAATACAGAATCCCTTAGAGCCTTACTTCATTATATTCCAATATGTTTTTATTTTTGGTTTTTGTTTGTTTAACTAGTGGATTTTGCCAGAAGCATTCCTTCTCTAGCTTCACACATAGGGCTCAATATTAAGCTTTTACATGTTTGTGGAGGGTAACCTGTGGGTCCTGTCTCAAAGTTTTCGAGTAAAAACAAACAAACACAGAACAGCTGTAAGCAATCCACTGACATAGCCAAACAAAAATAAACTAAACAGCAAATACAATTTTGGAGACAAAACGCAATGATTTGACACAAGAGGAATCAAAAAGACTAAATACAGAGGATAACGAGGTAAAAAGAGGCAGGTGAGACAAGGGCTGGGAAACAGGTGAAAAACATCAGGCAATCACAAGAGCGGGAAAACCAAAAGACAGGAAGTAAAACAAGACAGAAAACCAGACTGTCAAAATAAAACAGGAAACAGAGCAACATACAAAACAGAAAAACAGACCACCACAATAAGACAAAACACAGAACAAATTACCAAAACCATAACAGTTCATTTATTTTACTCAACTGGGCTTGTTCACCTGGTTAAGCCTACACCTTTTGACTTATTGCCATGTGTGTAATTACACTGCATGGGTTATGGATCCTGTTTACCTCCTCCTATAGAAGACTGTTCCAAACACTGCAGCTAGGATGATTACAAACAGGAGTTGACACTGCAATGGCTGCTGACCGAGAGCTTGATCCTGGTGATGTAGAAACGTTTTAGGCTCAATTAAATGTATTAATAAATGTAATATACACATCTTAATGTATGATATAACTGCATACCCAGACATGAACAGAACAGATGAATTGTGTGGCTCTAACCTTTCACAGTCATCTGGCTTGTTGCTTGCCGAGCTAGGAGATGGCAGTACAGGTTAGGTTTTTGACCCTGTCTCGTCCACTCTTCTCTCTCCTCCCGGGGTACAGAGGACATCCTGCCTTCTCCACCATGGTTTCAAAACTCTGCAGCCAAATACTGGCCATGCCCCACTGTCAGCTGTCACACACCATCCTCACTGAGAAGAACTGGTTAATGCATCACATTCTTCTTTGCTCACTTTTAATTTCTAACATCAATTGTAAACTAATCATCAAAAACAAGTAAAGCAACCAAACACACACTAGAAATGTTATTCCAGTAAGGGTATCATTTCTACTGGGGACATTTAAGGTTTATTTCTTTTTAGCATTAACACCTTTCTTTTACAGTTGACAGCATAGAGAGAGAGACAGGAAACTAGAGGGGCGTGACATACAATAAAGTGAATGTTTTGGCCTAATCATTTGGCTTTCACCATACCCCTTAAAATTCAACTAACTTTTACAATTTCAGCTTTGTTTGGTTACTAAAGCCACTATAATTCAGATTAGGCAAACATTAAGATAACACAAATGACAAACTGCTAATCTTAGTGCTTCATTTCTTTCCCCATCACTTTTAAAAGTTTCAAGTTGAGTTTCTTACCTTAGTCTCTCTGAACATTGGTCATTTACTGTTCAGCCAGAGTAGTCCAGATGAGAGAAGATCTGAGTTTATAAAGATACGATGAGATTCAGTAGCAGCTTTGTGAACTTTTTTTGTTCTGGGTTTCGCCTCTCAGGATACATGTATGTACATGTTGCCTGATTATCAAGTGGTGGTTGTTTGTGCTGTGTGCAGCCTAACAAATATATTTTTTTCTAAAGGTTTGCTGATGCTGTTTTTAGTTGCAAATATAACATTATTTATTATAAAGTAGGTTTCTGCCAATGAAACACACTAAATTTGAATAGGTTTGTGTAGTAACAACACAGAGATTTACATAGCATTTTTTTTTTTTGTGTCATACTACTATTAATACTTCTAATACTACTAATATTTGTAAAGCGAGACTTGATAATTAATTATTTGCTAAACTGTCAATATAAATGTATATAAATGGAAGAGAATAGCATTTATTTTCTGTTTGTATTTATTTGTTTGATTGCCTTATAGCCTTTATTGTGCATCCCCCCATCAACATATAAGAACTAAAATATAAAAAACACATTTTAAACAAGAAGATGGTCACAAATTCTTGTACATGCTTGTCTGTTGTGACTAAAACGCATACCGCATAAATTGCCACATCCCTGCTTTTTTGTTGCATGTCCCCACCACCATTTCCTGTTCATACTTCTCTACTATGCACATCAGTTGAAAGCAAAATGCTCAAACATATACATTTAATTCAGTGGTGAAGAGTCGGATATAAAGCAGGACTAATGCAGCATTTTTGTTTATGTTGTTTGTGAGACAGAAGTTACCTTCCTTTAGTAATTCATTTTAAGGATTCTGTAAATCTTTTCATTTATTTTTATTGTTAGGTTAACTGGAGTGATTACACAACGGTTCAGAGAGTCACACAACCTCTGCAAGAACCTCAGCATGACTCAAAAAGATACTAGAGAATGCTACATACAAAGCAATTACATCAAGCTGCTACACTGAAGTGGCTTACATTTGAATTTTCTGTGTGTGGCATGTATTCTGTCAGAAAAGAGTAAACATTTTTACTTGACTGGGCTTGTTCACCAGTTGCAGCCTACACCCTGAAGTATTTAAGGGCATGGCACAGTATACAAACTTTTTCTTTTTTCATTAATGCCAGGAAGTAAAAGTGAATATGGTAAAACGCTTCTGTATTTATGTTAAACCGGAGGCTGGTGGCAAATAAAAGTAATTCTGACAATGGCTATGGCTCTTTTTCAGCTGCACTAATGTAAAACACACATCAGCCATCATTTTATTATAATAATATCTTTAGTGGATTTAAGGTTGCTTTTTTAACTTTGAAATAAATGGCATGCATGTTATTTCACCATGCATGGAAATTAAAAAAGTTAATTACACTGGTACTGGTACAGGCCAAAAGTTTGGACACACCTTCTCATTCTTGGCTCTCCGTGTCAGAAAGTGGTGTATCCCTGCCCTGTTGAGCAGACACAGCTGAAGCCTGTACAGCAGTGGTGAGAAAGAGAGATGAATCCAGTTGTCTGCACACGTGTAAGCAAAATGTGACAGTTTTTTTTTTAATTTGCAAACCATTATTGTAATTGCAGTTTTGGTGTACAGTAAGTGTTGTGATTTTACAGGTTTCACTACGCAGCGCGTATCTGGGATGGGGGGAAAAAGTCCTCGGCGCTCTACGAGTATAGCCGTCTGCTCTGCTAACACCTTGGAGGAACTGCTGTCATATCCAATAGCAGTTGAAGCTGTTATGTCCAATAACCAGGTCACATAAAGAATAATTGTGGCTCTGAAAGTGGAGATGGTCGTTTGCACCCTACATGAGGGACAAGTGAAACTGGAAACCCATTCAGTGGTGAAGAGTCAGATATAAAGCAGGACACCTTTCTGCAGACTTTGGTGGGAATAAAAACCTGTGGACACATCAGCCATCATTTTATTATAATAATATCTTTAGTGGATTTAAGATTGCTTTTTTTAACTTTGAAATAAAGGGCATGCATGTTATTTCACCATGCATGGAAATTAAAAAAGTTAATTACACTGGTACTGGTACAGGCCAAAAGTTTGGACACACCTTCTCATTCAATGCGTTTCCTTTATTTTCATGACTATTTACATCATAGATTCTCACTAAAGGCATCAAAACTATGATTGAACACATGTGGAATTATGTACTTAACAAAAAAGTGTGAAATAACTGAAAACATGTCTTATATTTTAGATTCCTCAAAGTAGCCACCCTTTGCTTTTTGATAGCGCTGCAAACCCTTGGTGTTCTCTCGATGAGCGTCATGAGGTAGTCACCTGAAGTGGTTTTCACTTCACAGGTGTGCCTTGTCAGGGTTAATTAGTGGAATTATTTCCCTTATTAATGGGGTTGGGACCATCAGTTGTGTTGTGCAGAAGGCAGGTAGATACACAATCAAAAGCCCCACTGGACAACTGTTAGAATTCACATTTTGGCAAGAACCAATCGGCTAAGTAAAGAGAAACGAGTGGCCATCATTACTTTAACAAATGAAGGTCAGTCAGTCTGGAAAATTGCTAAAACTTTGAAGTGCGGTTGCAAAAACCATCAAGCGCTACAACGAAACTAGCTCACATGAGGACCGCCCCAGGAAAGGAAGACCAGGAGTCACCTCTGCTGCTGAGGATAAGTTCATCCGAGTCACCTGCCTCAGAAATCGCAAGTTAACAGCAGCTCAGATTAGAGACCAGATGAATGCCACACAGAGTTCTAGCAGCAGACACATCTCTAGAACAACTGTTAAAAATAGAGTTAATGTGTTAATCAGGCCTTCATGGTCAAATAGCTACTAGGAAACCACTGCTAAGGAGAGGCAACAAGCAGAAGAGATTTGTTTGGGCCAAGAAACACAAGAAATGGACATTAGACCGGTGGAAATCTGTGCTTTGGTCTGATGAGTCCAAATTTGAGATCTTTGGTTCCAACCGCCGTGTCTTTGTGCGACGCAGAAAAGGTGAACGGATTGATTCTACATGCCTGGTTCCCACCGTGAAGCATGGAGGAGGAGGTGTGATGGTGTGGGGGTTCTTTGTTGGTCACACTCTGAACTCCTTCAAGACTGTAGGAAAACCATTTCAGGTGACTACCTCTTGAAGCTCATCAAGAGAATGCCAAGAGTGTGCAAAGCAGTAATCGGAGCGAAGGGTGGCTACTTTGAAGAAACTAGAATATAAGACATGTTTTCAGTTATTTCACACTTTTTTGTTAAGTACATAATTCCACGTGTTCATTCATAGTTTTGATGCCTTCAGTAAGAATCTACAATGTAAATAGTCATGAAAATAAAGGAAACGCATTGAATGAGAAGGTGTGTCCAAACTTTTGGCCTGTACTGTATGTATGTTTTTATGTATGTTTGTTTTTAATCTGTGTTGTGACTATTATAGCTTTAAGACACTACTGTTTAGGACCGATAGAAGTTGTCTAATAAAAAGCTAAACACTGACTCAATCTTTTGTTGCATTTTTAAGATCCACATTTAGTCACTATTCAGAGAGGTATGAAGGAGTGGTCTTAGGATGAAGACAACCCCTTCTCAGGAGAGCTACTTATACCCTTAACAGATCAAACTGAAACTCAGTAGTATCCTGCCATCACAGAATGCATCTCCTGACGCTGATCTTTGGGATTGTGCTTCTCCCTAAAGGCAAGTTTTTGTTTTGTTATCTGTTTTTTTTAAACCGTTTAATCTCTAAAAAAGGATTGTACATGATTGTCGTATGCCAAATACCAGTAGGCAACTGTAATGCCCAACATATGTTATTGGTTACTTTTACTTGTCACTGCTATTCCTTTTTGTTCCTCACCTGTTCGTCCACGGATGATTTGACCTCTTTCCTATTCTGTTAAAAAAACAAAAACATTTCAGAACTGCACTTTGCATCCACCTTCATACTGTACACCACATTTTGTTTTTGTATCTGCACTCATAATTTTTGTTATTTTACCTCAGAGCTAAGGTGTCAAAATTATAATTTTTTAAAGTTTAAACTTTGAATGTTTTGTGTTTTCTCAGTCCACACCTTGAAATGTTATGAGTGTATACCGGGAATCTCAGGAACCTGCACAGATACATCAAAAGAATGCCCTTTGCAGGGTCAACAGTGTGGGGCAATTAAAGTCACTTCATATGCAGGTATAGTCATTTGTTTTGCATTATTTTTATTGTTAAACTGCTCTGTGCAGCCCCAGTTTACAAAGGTTCCCCTTTTGTTGCAGGTGGTTCAAAAATCCTTGATGCCAACTCAAAAAGCTGTGCTTTGGCTGAAGAGTGTGTTGAGGCTTCAGTCAACTTTGGAATCGCCAACACCGTAATAACTAGCAAGTGTTGCACCTCCGATCTCTGCAACAACCAACCCGCCCCTGGTAACTTACTGACTGTATATTGTCTCTTGGTATTTAGCTGCTTCTTTTAAATGACAGCTGTTTTAGTTGCATAAGTAATAGCTGTTAAAAATGCGAAAACTACTCTCCTTGAAAGTTAGTATTGATTGCACTTATTTATAATTTAAAAAAAACTTTTTTCTGATTAAAACAAATTGGTTTTAAACATACAGTATATATAAGATGTATATTCATCATAGTGCATGCAAGGGCATGATACCCCCAACTGCCACAATGCAGGTGTGTGTGTGTGTGTGTGTGTGTGTGTGTGTGTGTGTGTGTGTGTGTGTGTGTGTGTGTGTGTGTGTGTGTGTGTGTTGAATTTCCAGGTTAAAGTCAATCTTGATTTATTAGCTAGGCCAATCATAGCTTACTGTAAAAACAATATAATTGTCCCATATATTATAATTAGATAATAAACAAACAAATGGAATATATCTTTGCATTTTGTATATTTGAATAACTGTATCCACAAACAATATGATAAATGAATGTTAATCTTTTTTACATTGTGTAAATCAGTGTCCATTAGACTGTTGGACATAGAAAGCTTTGAAATAGGCACTGAAGAAGAAAAGGGAATTTAAGTCACCCCTCAACCCCCCCTCTACATCCCCAAACAATATGAACAATGGATGTTTTGTGCTACAGATCCCAGCAAATCCAACCCAAATGGTAAAATGTGCTTCTCCTGCGATGGACAACAGTGCACCAACACTCTAAACTGTGAGGGGAATGAGGACTACTGCATCTCAACAAAAGGTACCGGCCTACAGCATTAAACATCTAACGCTGTTTGAATGGATGTACTAAAACATTAAGTTCTCACCCTAACATTATTTTCATTCTCCCAGTGAATGCAGGAGGTCAAACATTGACCATGAAGGGTTGTGCCTCCAAGACCATTTGCTCAACGCAAACTACACAGACTGCAGGAGCCCTTGGGACAGATATTAACTGCTGTCAGGGGAACTTCTGCAACAGCGCCAGCAGCACAAGTGCTGGCCTTCTGCTCCTGGTGGCCCCGCTGGTCTCTTTGGTCATGCTCTCCTAACTGGTGGAGACGGCAGCATCACCACTCAGCTTTTCTCTCATCTTTGCATGGCCATCATACTGCTGCTCACACCTCGGTCCCCATCCTTTCAACCAATGACTGAGAAAGTTTAGCAAGCAAAGTATACAAATATAATTCAGTAAAATAGTTTTTTCACTTGTCTCTTGCCTCATACAGTTTCTTGCAGGGTCATTTCTTTTTTTTGAATGTTGCCTATAGACCATTTCATAGCTTTACAGCTCATCCTGTTTTTCTCAGTAAAACAAGGAGAATGTAAAAAACATACTGATGCATAGTTTTTGTTCTGAGTGCTATTATTATTCTGAAACCTACTTTTAATGTTAATTATCAAGAATATGTTGATGTTACTGATAAAAGCTGAATAAATAACAATCCTAAAATTCTGCTGTTTATTCCGATTGTATTTCTGTGTTTTCTTAAGTGATCGGCCTATATTATTTCTGAGTCTCTGTAATGGGGACTCTTACTGGTTACGAAAATTAGTCACCGATATGGGGTGTCTAGTCAGGACACGGAAGGCAGGGATATTCCTTGAAGGTTTTAATATATATTTTCAAATACAGATGCACAGGCACTATATCTTTAGACACTTTACAGTGTAAGTGTGGTTCTAAAGGAAACAGAAATAAACATCAATGTTAACTAACATAAATACAATTGAGGCTAATAACTCCCTATTTACTTAAATATACAGTGCTCAACATGTCCTAAAAACGGAAACTACAATAAGAATGCCATAAAGCTATACAATGGAGATAAAGGCTGTCACTTACTGTAAACTCAATAATAAATTGTGAATATTAACTTATCTATATAATATAATATAACTGTAACTTACTTGTGGTCACTGATGCACAGAACACCAACTGAAACTTAACTGATAAACTGAAACTTAACTGACAGCCCTCTGCAAGCCAGGGCATGTCTCAACATGTTGGAAAAAAGGGGTCGTGGCCTGAGCGAACACTGTACAGGCTCTGTCCATGCTCACAGCACTTGAGCCTTTTGCACAGTCTCATTTAAAATACATTTGTCTCATATAATCATTAAGGACACTCAGTTTCAAAGTTGAAGCATGTCATAATTTGCTGTCACAGTGTGTTCAGGTCTTTAACGTGTCAAAGATTGAGCATTTGAGACCTGTTTCCTAACACACATTAATATATAAGAAATACAGAAACGTCCGTCAATGTTACTCAATCATAAACTAATTGGCAACAAATGCTCATTTGTGTACAGTATCATTTCTTTATTTTAATTAAGCTCAGGGTGTTCTAGAAGGGACGTGTGAATGCTGCCCTATCTGGGTGTGCTGAGACTTGTGTGAACGTATAAAGGGTCCTTGTTTATGGTATATTTGTATTTATTTTAAATATTTGTAGATTTAGTGCAGGTAGGAATTTGGCCTGTTGGCGAGTGTTTACTGTAACATAGTTTTGGTAAACTATTACGGCCCCTCATTCCTGGTTATTAGCTGTTGAGTCTAGATCACAGTGTGTACACATTCAACTGTTCAGCCTGTCCCCATCTCTAACTATTTATTTCATATTTGTGTATAACCTGCTGGAAATGTGCAGAGGGCAGAGGTAACTTTTGTGGGAATCAACTATGAACAGTATAACCCCATCTAGTGGACAATGTTATCCAACAGGCTGTTTTTACACTAATCAAAACACTAATCAAAATTCTGTACACCTCTGCACGAACACCAGCATGACTCCAAAGATATTAGAGAATGCCAAATACAAAGAACTTCACATTAACTAGCTATTAAAGTGTCTGGAGTTTAATTTGCTGGATGTTGCATGTATTCTGCCAACAAAGTTACATTTCTGTAGAAGTCTATGAGAAAGTGCCCCACTTCTCACTTGATTTATTACCACAGTAATTATTTGAGTTTATGATCTCAATCGCTAGTTTTAAGTCTTCTGTAGATGGTTTATCGCCGATTTTAAAATCGAGACAACTCATCGCAGATCTCCACAAACCAACGGGTGACGTCAAACATGCTCTGTCCATTAATATAATACAGTCTATGGTCTCTAAACAAGATGCAAACTCCCTGGTTCAAAATGGGAGTCAACAAACCAATGGGTGACGTCACTGATGCTACATCCCAGGCATGAAAACGGGTCAGGGGTGAAAAGGTGAGAAGGATATTACCCTTATATGAGCTCATTAAAGTTAATTTGACTGGCAAAACAGTTAAAGTCCTTCTTACATTACACCATAATACAAGTCATAATTTTTAAAATCTAAAACGTTTTGGATCAATTTTTACTTCTTCCAACCATATGTTAAATAAAGAGTCAATGTGGATTTACATATTGCAATAATATCATAATCCTACAATGAATCATTGTGAAAACTAAACTTTACTACTTTGGCCAGGTCATCATCAAAACGTACTAGTATGACAGAGAGCACGGACCGAAGCTTTGTGACTAGCATCTAGCAAGCCCTGTCTTACCGCTGCTGCCGTCCAAAACATGCGCTGCAGAAGCTCCCGACTCCCTCAGTTTGATGCACCAAATGCTAAACATCTTCCCGTCTCCACCCTTTTCCTCTCGTCCTGTATTCATGCCCTGCGCCATTTATTTTAACTCTTTTCTCAACTAGCGCTGCCTGTATGCTCCAAGTTTGATAAACTTTGCCTCCATTTTTTTTTAGCTGAGTTACCACGGAGACCACACCTGCACAGCACTCTGTCATTTCGGCAAAGACCCACCCTACTTTGCATCCGATTGGCTAGAACGCGTTTCATTGGTCGGTGGAACTCGTTTCATTGGTTGGTGGAAGTTCGATTATTGGTTAAATAGACAGTATGGTTAAATCCAGCGCATCAAAACAAATCCCATGTGGACTTTTTAATTTATTTATTTTTCTAAAATAGTCATACCACCAGGCCCGAGTACTTACACCCCCCACTCTCCCCCTTAAACATTTTCTCATCGAATCTACACGATTCACGTAGGTGACCTATTTTGGTTTCAAAACGGCGAATTTCGCCGAAAGGTGAGTGATTTTCATGTCTGAAAGTTTGAGAGTTCATATTTTATTATCTGTACAGTTTATATATATATATATATATATATATATATATATATATATATATATATATATATATATATATATATATGTGTGTGCATATTCGATATTAGCTATTTGTATATTCCAGGGGTGGCTGTAATCCATCCAAACATTTCCAATAACAGAGAAGTGTAAAGTCCAAAAGTCAAAATGTATTGAAAAAAGATAGATGTAACGAAATATTCTGTTCAATCCATATTTGTTTTCACTATGGTGAAAAAGTATTTGCTCTCATGCTTGCCGCATACAAGGGGAGGCACGCACCTGTATAACGCAGCACATATACTGTATATATGCTATACATATTAGTATGTAGACCTATAAAAAGGCTGCTGCACCCCCAAGCTATCGAATCGCAATGAATGAAAAACACAATACAAATCGAATCGGCACCCATGGATCGTTAAAGAATCGATTCTGGACAAAGCATATCGACCCAGCCCTACTAATAACAATTAATTACATACTTCAGTCTGACGGCACTTTGCTTGTGTGAGGAAGCCATTAAGGCAACATTGTGAAAATCTTGGTAACTGAACTGAAGAGTCGTGTCTGTTTGTTCCTTCAGGATAAATGACAGGGCTGCACGACTCCGGGAGGAAGTTATACCCAGAGGGATATTAGCCTTTCAGAATCAGGCGGCTAAATGTCCAGCATCTCGGAGGGAGAACAAGGCTGGCGGCAGAAAGATCCGCTCTCTCACTAACAAGGCACTGACCCAACACCTTCACAACGGTGAAACGGTACCACGGGAGTGGATTCTATATTCACTGTCCACCGGAGACATTTGTTGCGTTGCCTGTAAAGTGCTCCCAACACACAGCAGCGCATGTGTAGTAGGGTTTAGCAAGCTGCTGAGGGAGCTGGACTTTGAGGATTTGATCTGCGACTTTGCAAAGAAAAAGACAAGAAATTAGAACTTCTAAAGGTAAGAGCTATTATGCTATCTGTAAATTGACTAGGCTAATATAATCTGTTGTGACCGTGTGACCAGATAATGTACATATTTTGTTTAGTTTATTGAAATGCCATGCAACCCCACGCAAAACCCAGTGGACCAGCGGGTGTATTACACGCTTAGGCGTGATACTGGGTTGGCATATCAGACGTATTGCATCATAATTTTGTGATGCTGCTATAGGCCTGTATGTTGTCAAGTGCAGTAGCCTATATGTTGGCTTTTGCAGTTTGTGAAGTTGCAGCTGACTAAGTGACTGTTATTTTGCAACCTGCACTCTGCAGTGTTGTGTGATGGCATTGTTGTATCTTCAGTCAATCACGTTTCAGAATTACTATTGTGCTTTCTGCTTGGGTGATTTTTAGTGAATACTATATCGCCATAGTCTTGAGCCATACAACGCTGGAACGTGGAAGGCCAATATTTCTAACAACGTCTTTGGAGTCAATTCATATGAAAGCTTGGGTGTTCCACAACACTAGAGCTGGTTGATGTGAAAGAGACAAACTAGCTGAGATCAGAGATGTATGACATGTAGACACCGCCTACCAAGAGTCTGGGTCTGCCGAGGTTTCTTCCCAAGAGGGAGTTTTTCCTCGCCACTGTCGCAATAGCCATTTATAATGCTTGCTCTTGAGGGAATTACTGTAATTGTTGGGGCTTTGTAAATTATAGAGTGTGGTCTAGACCTACTCTATTGGTAAAGTGTCTCGAGATAACTCTGTTATGATTTGATACTATAAATAAAATTGAATTGAATTGAATTGAATAAATGGGTCAAAATTGTACCTGTCTTGTACAATCCTGGTCCCCATGTCACTGTAGATGAACACCTTGTTCCATTCAGAGGGCGCTGTCCCTTCTGACAGTACATGCCCAACAAGCCTGCCAAGTATGGCATCAAAATATGGGCATCCTAGGATGCCAAATCTAGCTATGCATGGAATATGCAAGTGTATACCGGAAATATACCGGAAAGTGTATACCGGAAATATT
Source organism: Perca flavescens (assembly GCF_004354835.1). Lineage (NCBI taxonomy): Eukaryota > Metazoa > Chordata > Actinopteri > Perciformes > Percidae > Perca > Perca flavescens. Next base: position 22,447,144 of record NC_041336.1, on the reverse strand, counting down.
TTCACTAAACACAGTTTTGGGGGAAAAAATGTTTGTGATGAGGAAAAAAAGTTTGTTTTGAGTGTATTTACACTGTACGGGTCATTTTGACGCGTAACATCATCAATGAAATTTTTTTTTAACATAATACGAGAACAACTTCCGGTTCAGCCGAGGACCGCGTAGTTGCAGAGTTATCAAACAAGGGTTATAGGATGCAGCTCTAGTCTGTTCCACTGAGGAAAGATGCCAGAGAGGGAGGAAATCATGTGAGAAATAATCAAATCACTTTGGAGTTTAAATGCACAACCCAAACATCTGAGACACAATGAGAGAAAAGCATATTTATTTTATTTTAGGTTCATTCAGATAATCAACAGCTGAGATACATTCTTTAAGGGCAGCACTGGCTCAGTCTGTGGGAACATGGCTTGGGAACTGGAGGGTTGTTGGTTTTAATCCCCATACAGACCAAGTATGGAGTGTGGACTGGTAACTGGATAGGTGCCAGTTCCCCTACTGGGCACTGCAGAGGTGCCCTCGAGCAAGGCACCAAACCCCCTGGGCAACTTTCCATTTAATGCTTAATGCATGTGTATAGGCTGTGTTTGCATGTGTGTGCATACCGGGGCCTGTGTGTAAGGTGTATAATAACAAAGTAAAAGAATATCATATATCATATAATTTTTCATATCATATATATCATATCATTTTTCATCAGGGATTAATAAAATATTTCTTATTCTTCTTTAAATGAAGCAAATTTAAATGCAACTACTCTAAACACTGCAATTGTGATTACAAACAGGACTAAACGTAACACTGCCTGGCTGCTAGGAGAGAGCTTCATCCTGGCGATGTTGGAACATTTGAGGCTCCTTTATTCAGTGTATGATATAACTGCATAACCAGACATGAACACAACAGATGAATTGTGTGGCTCTAACCCTTCACAGTCATCTGGACTGTGCTGGCTCGTTGTTTGCCGAGCCAGGAGACAGCAGTACAGGTTAGGTTTTTGACCCCGTCTCCTCCAGCAGCCGTGAACGTGATGTTGGAGGTCGTCTCCCAGATGCCCTGCGGCGTCCAGGTGTGCGTGACCTCGCTGGTGAGGTGAGGGACACTCCATGAGAACACTGGAGGATGTGACGGACATGTGTGCGTCACAGAACACGAGACAGTAATCGTTGAGCCAGCATCAACTTCTGCTGGAACTGAGGTCATCACTGGTTTTTCTGGGGACGCTGAGCATGTGAAACACAAAGCAGAGTGCTTTTGTTGATTAGATAGCCAACAGATCAATAGCTTGGCACATTTGAATAAAATGAAGAATAAATTCCAGACCTTTCATAACAATAAATACGCAGCTATTGTTGAATCTGTATCCGTCCTTGTTATCTCTCTCTGCATGGAAACAGAAGGGCCCATTGTCAAAGGGTTTGATGTCATCAATCTCTAATGAGCAGTTTCCCTCATTCAGCTCTCCTAATATTCTGGTGCGGCCCTTGAAATGGTCAACCACAAAGCTCTGGCCATTATGGTAGATGATATCATTTTTTATTTTTTTTTAACAGATGCCACGCGTGAAAGGCTCATCTTCCTGCTACGGGACGCTGCAGGGAATCACCACACAGGAGCCGGTCAGGGCGCTGAATCTGAAAGGGACGTCAGCAGCCTGATCATGGAACGCTGTAAAGAGAGAAACAAGTCATGATGGGATGCCTGAAGAAGTCACTCCACTTGTGAAATTACATGGCAGCAAGATTATTTTTTAGAGAATGGAGAAGTACCTTCACTGTCATTTCCATATGGCTTTCTCACATATTCTGGAGGGGAAAACATATTGCAAGTAATTAATAATTTCTTATTTAATCTTCAAATGTCATCTTATTAGACCAAATGTTTGACATTTTGGCATATATTCTTATTTGCTTTCCTGTTTTTTTATTTGATAGCCTATATCCTAATAAGAATAGCTCATCAAGAATACCATTATGTGTGACTGTTACATTGTATCGCTAGATGGCTTCACTGCTGTTATGACCTGGCTCTTAGGCCACAACAAATAGGACACACCCTGATAATTCTGATCCAATCTAACCAAAATAAACTTTGGAATATAGACTATTAAGGTGTGTGGGATGTGGTTGTCAGTATAGTCAGTGTTAGTGTGCATGAGTGATGGATGTGTGTGTGTGTGAGTGCAAACAAAAAAGCTAAACTAAAACAACATAACCAAACCCAGAGCTGGAACAGCAGCAACCAGCATGCAGGTTGAAAATCCAAAAATAACCTCTTAAGTCCTTTCCTAACCACTTTTCCTTAACCCTGATGGTCAAAGTCACGACGTCAAGGAAAGGCGTGATGGAAAATTCGAAAGGAATTAGGAAAATACAACAGCGGTGCAAGGAGAATCCGACTGGCCTTAACACTCTGCTGCGTAATCATGTGAGAGTGGATGTTACTGACATGGGTGGGTTAGCTGGTGAAACTACACTGTTCTGAAGGTGGACTACAGAAAGGCATCTGAATACTTTGCCCCGTGCATTTTCACCATAATGTTTCATCCTGGCTCAATAAACCTGGACAACCCAGTGGGAAATATTACTTCAACACCATTTAATTTTCCTATTTATATTAATTAATTATGTCGTTTCATGTGAGGCACTCACTGCATGTAATTTTGTTATTATAAAGCACTGAGCTGAAGGCTGTTTCTTGTATGAAAGGTGTTCAACAATAAAGTGTATTATCATTATTGGTTGCGCACGCTCACTCCTCATTTCCACCAGATGCGTAACTGCTGCGGACCGGCTCCGCTGCGTGTTTGTTGCCTGCTCCGCCGTCCATCAATACCCACCAGGTCCGGATTTGTCGCTGCACGGCTGCGGCCATGACTGACAGCTGTAGTCAGCTGTAGGGGAAACAGCTCTGTGCTGTGTTTTCAAGGTAGTGCAGGGAAATATGATCCGCCGTGAGCACGGTGTATGTTATTTAGAAAATTAACTGGATGTTTTATTTTGCTTCTGTGCTCGACTTCCTGTCCCGCACTATCTGCCGTGTGCTGAATTACTGCGGAGCTCTCCGCCGTCCGGCAAAAATAGAAGCTCTGCGTATCTGCTGTGGAGGGCTGCAGACCACCGGAGCTGGGACGCAGTCGGAACGCAGCGGTTATGCAGCCAGTGGAAATACACACATTGACTTTAATGGAAACCTAATGACTCCGCCGCCGTTTCGGAGCCATTCCGCAGCCGTTCCACATCTGGTGGAAATCCACGGTCACTCTCCTGCCCACTCATATTTATCCACATGAATCCCGATTAGGATTATTGTATGAAAATCATTGTTTAATTTATGCTAGATAAGCAGAATGCGTTAGACCTACGAATCTACTGTAGGCTACATATTATAGGTTATAAGGGTTAGATGGTTGCGGGTAGGTGAAAGAAATAGCCTACATTATTAATGAGGACAATATTCTCTTAACTGTTAAACACAGCAGAGTTGTCCGCTATACTGTGCACATTTACGCACAAGGACCAGTCAGTAGCGTAACTCCATTGATTATTTCAGAAGCTAAAAGCTGAGTTATGTTTTCTCTGTCAAGTTATAACTACAGCATTTGGTTTTGCTGTTTGAATGTCCCACGATATCAGCTACGGTGGCCTCTCTCATTTCGGGGGGGGGGGCTAGAATGGGGGCATGAGCACCGACCTCTCCTGAAAGATGATTGGCCCCCCTGACTGAGCCTATAGTATAGAAAGGGTGTATTGTAAAAATATTTATTAATTTAACTTTTTTTTTTAAAGTAAGTGCTGTAGTATAACTAGCAGGAGTCAACTTATAATTGAGGTAAGTTTGGAGACATTACCTTATTTAATCATTAAATTAATAAATATTTTTGTTGTATCTCTTTTTGGTGTTGTAATTTGTAGACGTCCCTAAGCACTGTACTGCGCGGTAGCAGCAGCAGCAGCAGAGAGCAGAAGCCAACAGGCATGTGTTATTTGCATAAACTTCTGGTGTACTCACAAACTTTCCAATCCATCGTTTTATGAGTGCATAACCTATTTGTACTAGTGTAGAAGTTTGGTATCATTTCGGGCATTATTAGTGGGGTCATTTACGAGATACAAATGTGGATCCATTAGCGCCTGCACTAAGCTATTCAGCTGATCACGCTAACTCGTCCAAGACCCAGCTGAAAAAAGCTTCTGGGGGGTTGTTTGGCTTGAGGTCATGGTGCAAAGGACCCTAGGGTGAAATTACTCCGAACCATCACTTTAACTGTTTTTTTAAACCACTCAGACGGTGCCATAAAGTACATTATCCTTATTGTTAGATGTGGGGCTGCATCCCAGGTTCCTTCACTTACTTCCCTTCCTTGTTTCTTAAGGTGCTTATCATGTTGCTTAAATTGCCTCCTTGACTCCTCCACTTGCCTCCCTTCCTCGCGTCGATAGGCCCCGTTTTGATGCTGCCGTCTCTTTCCTGTATTTCATGCATTCTTCCCTTTGTCCTAAACATTGTACAAAGGTGGGATGTACACACAATAAGATAGAAGAGAAAATCTTACCGGATAAATTAAATTTTTCCGTGATTTGACGCCAGCAGTCTGTCTTCACTATTCAATTCGAATAGCTCTTCAGATACGTTGTACAGTGGTGGCCTCTCCTCGACCATGCTGATCAGCTCCTCCTGGAGTGCTTCAGTCAGGGACGTCACTAGGATTGAAAGACAGGGGGGGCTTAGCCCCCAGGTTATGCAAAACTTTACCTTGTAAAATCTTACTTACAAATGTTATTCTAATGTTAGCTTTTAGATACTTCAAAGCTGCATTGGGGGGTTAGGTAGCTTCAGCCCCCTAAAACAGGCCTAACAACGTCCCTGGCTTCGGTCCAAGTCATGATGATTCGAAATCCAATATGACAATAATAATCAAAAAAGACGCGATGATAGCGAGTGAGTGTAGTGCCATCGTCCGCGCCACCACTGTTTATCTGGTATGTTTACCATTGTCACTTCCGGTTTTCTCGTGCACTGGTTCGCTAGTGAAGTATGCGGTGCAACCAATGGGCGCTACTCTGTATTGTTGCCCAAGAAATGAAAACCGGCAGCTGATAGGAAAAATGAGTCACGTGGATTTGTTTTCTCCGGAAATTCAAAGCCAGACTGTCATGGCAGCTTGTTCAGAATACAATTTCATATTGTACTAAAATAGTTCCCTGAAATGTGTTTCTGAAAACATTTTAAGCGAGAAATAGGCCATGCAGTTCCTGAATCTGTCTTCATTTCAGATCGACAAAGGTCAGTTTAAAAGATTTGTCAGATTTTGAGAGACTCTAGTCATGCTCATCCCTCTCATCATTTCCGGTTGAGTCCCGACTGCCCTGCCGCCGACTTTACATGTCAGGTCGGCCAAAATAAACACTGACAGCCCCCCAGACTGACGACGGCAAGGGACACACCGAACAGATTCAAGTCACTGACCTCGCCAGACTGTCCAACGGCCGATTTTTGTCTGGGTGTGTCCCGGGCTTTAGTCCCTCCCACCGAGGAGGTACGGGAGAGACGCCAGGAAATCATCGGAGGAGAGAGGCAACGAGCAAATGTGTTTTAGAGGGATGAGACGTCCTTTCCTCTCAAGCGTAATATTAATTTGTCAGCTGCATGGGCGAAGTTAGCAACTCCTTCAACTGCACGGCTTCCAGGAAAGCTGCTCTTGTGTATCCTCGCCTATAGCTTCTCGATGATCCCTCCTCGATGCTTACTCCTCAGGGCAGAAATAAGAGCTTTGAGACGGCCTTCACCGAGGAGGGACAAAAAAACTTCCGGTTCAGCCAGAGAAGGAGGAAATCATGTTAGGAGAGGGAATCGAGGAAATGTGTTTCAGAGGGATGAGACGTCCTTTCCTCTGAAACATCATGTGTATTCATCAGGTGTATGGGCAGAGTTAGCAACCCTTTCAGCTGCACGCCTTCTGGGAAGGCTGCTCTCTTGTATCCTCGCTCATATCTGGTTGGGCAGAGTTAATAGAAGTAAATTGGAAATATGCTTGTGATGATGAGAGCGATGTGTGTACCAGAATTTGTGAATATCTGTAGCCTGGGTAAACCCTGACGAACTTCCGGCAAATTTGAAATTTGCTTTGCAGGTCAGTCTGGCGAAGAGCCCATTCAAACCCATTTCCAATGTCCTCAAAATTGAGGCACCAATCACAACCGCTGAGGCGGGCTTAACACCAATCACAACCGCGGGCTTTACGCGACGAGGATAGCGCAGCGAAGGCGAGCAGCTTTTTGTTTACATTCAACATGCCGGCTACCGAAGCCGTGCTTCACCATGACCAGGGACCGGCAGGTCAGTCTGACATATGCCGATTTTATACCGGTCAATGCTAGAATTAACTGACAACATAAGTTATACGAGTTGCAGTTCTCAAGGACGAACGCACACACGGACAGAGACACAGTCTCTTTTTCCTTTCTCTCAACTTCTCCGCCGTGTGTGGTGTGAAGCGCGTGTCCGCGCTATTCTTGCAGTAGGGAGCCTCGTGAATTAACCTGCAACATATCAGCTGTTTGGAAATTCTTCAGCGTGTGTGCAGAAGATAACAAGTTATCAATATGCAACACCTGCAAGGAGAAAGTAGGGCGTGGAGGCAGGCACGGATTTAGAATGCAGAGGCCCCTGGGCACAAAATCTTGGAGGCCCCCCCTCCACCCTCTTATGGCCCAAACTCACACAGCATCTACATTTTTAGAAAACGTAAAAGTAAGCTGTGGGTTTTTCTTTAGTTTAAAACAAAACCACTTTCTCCAACTCCATTTCTTGTGATGTTAATTGTGACTCTATAAATATCTATAAAACAAAGGACAAAATTGAAACTATCACAGAACAAAATCAACAGAATTTATTTCAATAAAGCAGATTAAAATCTATGAAAATACAGCCTAAAGAGCTGACTTTGGAAAAACAGCTGATTGTTGAGCACCTCTTTTACTCTCTCTCACTGTCTCTGAAAATAGGTTGCGTATAACTTATATATACGTATAGGCCTATACAGCTCACTCTCAGCGTGAAATGTAGTTCTCAAAGTTAAGTTGCACAACTTAATATATGGCAACTATTTTATTCTATGTCATAATTTCCTGATATGTAATGACACCTGACAATGTAATGCCATTACCGATGTTGTTCAGCTCTACATCTCCACCAAATCCATCACCACTAACTCACTCCACTTTGACCATTGGCCTCAGTGAAATTAAATCATGGATGCAAACCAACTTTCTCAAACTTAACTGTGACAAAACATCGGTCCCAAATTCCTCTTCAAAACATCGCACAACTATTGCTTCACCATCTGTAAATGCAATCTGTCTCCCTCCTCACACATCCACACCATCAGGAGTTAGTTTGGACAGCAACCTGTTCTTCGAAAAGCATGTCATCAAAATCACAACTGCCTTCTTTTCCACCTTAAAATCTGTATTAGTATCAGTATTATCTTATGGTTTATATGTTTGTATATTTGCACACTTTACATTTTAGAGAAAGAAGTATAGCCTACTTTATTTATTTATCATTTTTGTATTACATTATCTGCAGAAATTATTATATTTGGTGGTGACAAAACCCGTATTAAATATGTCGACCTACAGTTAGGTGATTTTGGCTTTGCAAAGATGCCTGCTCGCTGTCCGATTGTCTGATATGAATGACCACGTTCTGTCTTACACAGCAAACAAATTCTTCTTCACTGGTAAGACCAACAAACTGTAACATACATATAACATTCAAATAAAAAAAACATAACATCTTGTGAATAGGCCTAAGCAGGGGTTAAATTGGGATTTGTTATGCCCGGGAATTTTTTTTTTTAAATAAACCGGTAAAATGCACTTTTTGGAGAGTTTTGTGCAAAGAAATGGAGAAATTGAGTCTTAAATATGTGCAAAACTGCAAGGTTAAGAGCCTATACTTGCATTTACATTACTGTTAATCAGTCATCACTTGATTACACATTGTATTACCTTGTTATGATATAAGAAGTGACCCTCTGAGAAGATTTGGGTGGTGAGCAGGTCCACCTCACACAAACTTCCTTCTCCCAATCTCTCTCTTTACTACAGCACACACACACATGCACGCACGCACGCACGCACGCACACACACACACACACACACACACACACACACACACACACACACACACACACACACACACACACACACACGCAGACACGGCACCAAGTGGGGCTCTCTACGATCGGTTCTAAAATTATTAAAAACAACAGGTGTCTGTCACTCCAGCCGGGCTGTGGTTTTCTGTCATGTCCCGCTTGTTCTAATTGTTCATCTGAAATAGCCAGGCTGGATGTTGTGCTAAACTCCTCATCGCTAGCATCACCGCAGGCACCGCCAGGCTCTTTATTTGCGTAAAGACATGTTCCTCAACATGAAGAACAATGTTCCTACCAAATTCCGTGACCATCAAAGGAACTTTATCCAAAATATGTTGTGTGTTGGGGGGTACTATAAAGCCCACTGTCCATGCCTGAGCCCAGTCACTGCATTAATTTGCAATTTTGGCCTTGCTTGACATGCGTGCATATTTTCATGAGTTTGAGCATCCCAAGTCCCTCGAATGTGATTATGCAGCAGAAAAGTAGTAAAAGAAGTGGCAAGGTGAGGACTGGAAAAAGTCAGAAGGGAGAGTCAGAGATAAATGGAGGGTTAATGGGATTACACTTGATATGAAACAAAGAGTTAAGTAAAGATCAACAATGAGTAACAGCACAAGGAGTGGCTGTTTGAATAGGAAATGAACTGAATAGCTGCCTCGCCTCATAATGTTTGTTTTCATCATTCAGGAACATTTAAAGGTCAGGGACCCGTTTCAGGTAGGAGGTTTAACAAAGTGAGTCTAACCCTGAACTCTGAGTTGATTTACTCTGAGATGGGAAACTGAGTTTTTGGTTCCAGAACAGCTGATTTGAGTTAGTTCAATCAACTCAGAATAGGTTCACTCAGAGTTAAGCGCGTGCACCACCACTATAAAAAGGCAGCATGAATGGAGCCATAATACTAAGATTCACCATGGTAACAACCACAAACAAACTGGTCGGCATACTTTACCCCTCTGGAACTGGAACTACTCATGCGCACATACGAGTTTGTACATATATTTCGTTAAAAAAGCAGTACGGCTGCTGTTGCAAAAGAGCGAGAATTGGTGTGAGGAAAATTGCTGCTCGAGTCAATGCGTACGCTCGAATATAGTGTATTCATTTCATATTTAATCAGAGGTAGCCTAGAATATTACTGGGGAAAACTGGAATGGTATTACACCTATAGCCTAATTTCATTTAGTGTAATCCTGCGGTCTGAAAAGTAAACCACTACTAATCCCATTCTGAGGCTGCAGCACCATGTCATTAACAGAATTATAATTTATAATCATTTATTTCTTTTTAATGGCTGTCACAGGTTTGTGTCCAGGGAACACTACAAAAATGTTTTAAAAATGAGAGCGAAGCACACTTTTCTGATGGCTCTGCATACAGTGGTTTTACTAATTTGCTCAGCATCACTAATGTTTTAAAGAAAACTGCATTTGCAAAAAAACATATGCGACACAAAGAATCTGCTGGGATGTAAAAGCATGTCCTCGATGGGTGACGTTAGTCGGGACTCAATATCATCTCCCGACATATCTTTAACTCTGCAAAGTTGGCTAATACAGCTTCTTACGGAGTATTAGGTTTACATCAAGGGAAAATAAATTAAGGAGGAAGATTTATTTATTTATTTAGCATTTTGAGAATAAGTCAATGTCGAGAATAAAGTAAACACGACGAGAATAAAGTTTAACTACCATTTCGAGAATAATGTCGAAATGTCGAGAATAATGTTGAAATTAAAGTTGAAATGACTTACTACTTAATCACATTAGAGCGACTGTCCGCCATGCCAGCTGCCATGTAGGCAACGTTGTAGATGTGTGTTACATCCTTAGAGCTCCACTCCTTAAGGATCAAACAATTTGATAAATTGTCTTATTGTGTCTTGTGATACAACATATCCTCTTTGTATTGCGTGTAGGTGTAACCATCGATACCCTTGCATCTGTAAATTACAAGCCATTTCAGTTTGAAGGAATAAGGCCACCTCGTCCTACAAGTTTGTGTCGTTTCTCCATATGAACAGACACAATTTTCGGCACAATCTCTTCAAAGTCCTAATACTTATGAAGTATAATTTCACGAGTTCATATAAGCCTTTACAAGGCATTTTATAGAAGACTAGTAGTTTGGTTTATTCTCAAAAGTCCGACTTGATTCTTGAAATATAAAATTTTTTCTCTACATGTCGACTTTATTCTCAAAATTGTATTTCAACTTTATTTTCGTCATGTTGGGTTTATTCTCAAAATGCAAAATAAATAAATCTTTCTGAAAAACGGGCCACAGAGCAATTGAACAGGATGGTGATAACTGAAAGTAATTTTGTCTATGGCTGTTTTTTTTCTTGTACTAATGTAAAAACACACACACACACACTCAAACTAAACCCTGGACCAATGGTTAATCTTTTATTGCTAGTAACAAAAGGCATCAGTTTTACATGCATCTTCCACCACACCTTCACTCCCCTTCACACACATCAAGGAGGTATGAAGGAGTGGTCTGAGGATAAAGACAACTCCTTCTCAGGAGAATAGCTGCAACAGATCAAAGTGATACTCACTTGGATCCCGCCATCACAAAATGCATCTCCTGACGCTGATGTTTGGGATTGTGCTTCTCTCTAAGGGCAAGTTTTTGTTCCATTATCTTTTTACAGTTTAATTTTCTTTTTTAATGCTAGACAAAAAAAAAAAAATACTATATTTCCTGTTGGTTACTTAACACGTCGCTGCCATTGCTCTTTGTTCCTCACTTGATTTTGGCCTTTTTTCCTATTATAGTTTCTAGTCTGTTGTAGTTGAAAGACAAACAAATATGTCAGAAGAGTACTGTATATTACGGCAGAGCTAGGAAACCACAGTATCAAGGAATCTAACACGAAGCAGACGTAACTGCAAGGAGAGCAAAGACACCGTCAGGAAAAAGTCAAAAAATATACAATCACAAAATATACGCTGCGGTGAGAACTGTGAACTGACACAGTGTGAGCAACCTTCAGGCAGTGGGAGTGTGGAAGTGCTGAGGTCTTGTAGGCAGTCTTGATTGCAGAATAGGAGACAGCTGGTGAAGCTCCACTCAGGTCTGGCACACCTGACTCTGTTTGAGTAATCAGTCCCAGCCACACACTGACGGAGAGGGACAAGTTAAGCAGAGGTGAAGGCAGTATAACCCATTTTTGTAGCTTTTCTCATAATTTACTTCAGAGTTAAGGTCTCAAAAACGTATAAATAATTAGCAAATAAACTAAAGAAGAAGAAGAAAATGTAGTTTTGTGTTTTTCTTAAAAAATATATATATTTTTTTGTTTTCTCAGCCCACACCCTGAAATGCTACCAGTGTGTACCGGTAACAACAGCAGGAAACTGCACAGAAACAACAAAAGAATGCCCTTTGCAGGGTCAACAGTGTGCTGCAACAAGAATCACTTCATATGCAGGTATTTGTGTTGCAATGTTTTTATTGTTAAACTGCTTTGTGCTGTTCCAGTTTACAAAGGTTTCTCTTTTGTTGCAGGTGGTTCAAAAGTTGTTGATGTCGCCTCAAAAAGCTGTGCTGTGTGAGTGTGTCGAGGCCTCAGTCAACTTTGGAAACTCCCAAACCATAGTTACCACCAAGTGTTGCACCTCCGATCTCTGCAACAACCAACCTGCCCCAGGTAACTTACTTAAATTGTCCGTTGGTATTTAGATGCTGCTTTGCGCTAAGAGCTGTTTTAGTTGCATAAGTAATTTCTGTGAAAATGTGGAAACTACTCTCCTTAAAAGTTGTTGGTTGCATTTATCATGTTTCAGATGTCATGACTTATTTAAAAACTATGATTTAATTAACTTTGTTTTCCAGGTTTAATTTAATCTTTAAATTCATAGTTTAAATCTTCTTTAATCTTAAAATATGTTAATTTTTGAAAGCTGTTTAGCAGCAGTGACTGTCCATTAGCGTGCTGGACATGAAAAGCTGTAAAAAAAAAAAAAAAAAAAAGGCACAGAAGAAGAAGAAAAGTCACCCCTCAACCCCCCTCTACATCCCCAAATGCATAAACGAATGTTATGTTACAGAACCCAGCAAATTCAATCCAAATGGTAGAAAGTGCTTCTTCTGCGATGGACAAAAGTGCTCCAACACTCTAAACTGTGAGGGGAATGAGGACTACTGCATCTCAACAACAGGTACCAGCCTACAGAATTAAACATTAGCTCTTGTTCCACATATTTCCTCTGCTCAGTTGGATGTTTAGTCATAGGTGTATTAAAACGTTAAGCTCTCAAACTAATATTGTTTTCATTCTCTCAGTGAATGCAAAAGAACAAAAGGTGACCCTGAAGGGCTGTGCCTCCAAGATCATGTGCTCAAAGCAAACTACACAAGTGGCAGGAGCCCTTGGAACAGATATTAACTGCTGTCAGGGGAACTTCTGCAACAGCGCCAGCAGCACAAGTGCTGGCCTTCTGCTCCTGGTGGCCCCGCTGGTCTCTTTGGTCATGCTCTCCTAACTGGTGGAGACGGCAGCATCACCACCACTCCCATAGCTGCCAACACTCCCGTTTTTCCCGGGTTTCTCCGTTTTTTTTTTTTTTAAAGCCCTATCTCCCCTCCCGGTTTTTTATTTCTCCCGGGAAACTCCCGTAATTTGCATGGCCCAAACTCCTTTATAAATAATCAGAGCAATATGTTTGTTTAATGTTGACCAATTGCCAGATCTTGTATGAACCGCATGCTAGTCACACAATCCAAACACCATACAATTTTCAACCCCTTTGTCACCTCAACCTGGCAACCTATAACCCAGGTGCGCAGTTGATCTGCAAGCTTCGCGGAAAGTTCAGACCCGAAAGGGAGCAGATAAAAAGACAGGTGAAGGCGGTGTTGCCGCAAAGAAATCGAAATATAGCAGTCAATTTCAACATGTTGGGCGCAACAATTTACATGCATCGTACCTAGTCATTTCAACAACCTCCACGCCTTTTGTAAGGTGTGTCTCATTGATTTTAATGTAGCGCACGGTGAGGAAAATGACATTACCCAGCATATTAAAACACATCGGCACCATCGCGCAGAAGAGGCTCATAAGGGAACATGGGCGATTTCATCCTTCATCATCAAAGAACAGACTGAGGCAGAAAACGTGAATAAAGCTGAACTCAAGATGGCAATGTGGGTAGCACAGACTTACAGAACACTTAACCCCCCCCGTCGCACTGCCATGCACAAATCTCCCGGATTTTGAAAATGTTGGCAGGTATGGCCACTCAGCTTTTCTCTCATCTTTGCATGGCCTCATACTGCTGCTCACACACCGGTCCCTGTCCTTTCAACCAATGAATGAGAATGTTTAGTATAGATTTCAACTTATCTCTAGCCTCATACAGTTTCTAGCCAGCTTTTTAACGTTTTGTTGCAGTGTTTTGCATAGAGTGATTTTCAGCTTGTCCTGTTATTTTATTCTTAGAACAAGTAAAAAAAATAAACGCTAATAATAATGCACAGTTTTTGTTCTGGGTGTTATTATCCTGATGATAAAGAATATTTAGCTGTTACTAATATAAAGCTGAATAAATAAATATTCCAATGCTGTTGAGATTCTGTTTCCTTTGAGTGCTCTACATCCTTTCTCATTTAAAAGACATTTGGCATATAACCATTAAGGATATTCACTTTTCAAGTTAAAGCATGGAATAGTGTTTACAGGTCTGCGTCAGATACAGCCTGTATTTACTGATTCCAGACTGATTGTATCCCTGATGCTTTACAATGTTTAACATGCCAAAGATTAAGCATTTCAGACCTGCAGTTTCAACTAAGTACATACTAAAAGGGCCTTCAATGTGATTTAGTTTTAAACTACATAAACTAATTGGCCACAAATGCCTGTTTGTGTAAGACATATTTTATTTTAAATAAGCTCAGGTTGTTCCAGGAAGTGCTGTTTAGGGGGTTATGTCTAGGAAATGTGGTTCAATTTGAGGCTGTGATGTAAATGATATTTGGGAAATGTTGCCCTGTCTTGGGGTGCTGAGACTTGTGGCAATGTATAAGGGAATGCAAGTGTCCATGTTTATGGAATTTATATATGTATAAAAAAGAATGTATTTTTAGTTTAGTGCAGGCAGGAATTTGGCCTGTTAGAAATTGTGTTCTTAGGGCCTAAATTACACACTTGCCAACAGGCCTAAAGTTTAGGCTACTGTTTAGTTCAAATATTACGATCCCTCATTAATAGTCATTAGCTGTTGATGTACAGGTGCTGGTCATATAATTAGAATATCATGAAAAAGTTGATTTATTTACGTAATTCCATTCAAAAAGTGAAACTTGTATAATGTATACATTCATTCCAAACAGACTGATATATTTCAAGTGTTTATTTCTTTTAATGTTGATTATAACTGACAACTAATGAAAACCCTAAATTCAGTATCTCTAAAAACTGCACCCTGGAGAGGATTTTTTTTATGGGTTTTATGGGGGAGATTCACAAAGAGTGGACTGCAGCTGGAGTCAGTGCTTCAAGACCTACCACGCACAGACGTATGCAAGACATGGGTTTCAGCTGTCGCATTCCTTGTGTCAAGCCACTCTTGAACAAGACACAACATCAGAAGCGTCTCGCCTGGGCTAAAGACAAAAAGGACTGGACTGCTGCTGAGTGGTCCAAAGTTATGTTCTCTGATGAAAGTACATTTTGCATTTCCTTTGGAAATCAAGGTCCCAGAGTCTGGAGGAAGAGAGGAGAGGCACAGAATCCACGTTACTTGAAGTCCAGTGTAAAGTTTCCACAGTCAGTGATGGTTTGGGGCGCCCTGTCAACTGCTGGTGTTGGTCCACTGTGTTTTCTGAGGTCCAAGATCAACGCAGCCGTCTACCAGGAAGTTTTGACTTTATGGAGATGCAGATTTCATTTTCCAACAGGACTTGGCACCTGCACACAGTGCCAAAGCTACCAGTACCTGGTTTAAGGACCATGGTATTCATGTTCTTAATTGGCCAGCAAACTCGCCTGACCTTAACCCTATAGAAACTCTATGGGGTATTGTGAAGAGGAAGATGCGATACGCCAGACACAACAATGCAGAAGAGCTGAAGGCCACTATCAGAGCAACCTGGGCTCTCATAACACCTGAGCAGTGCCACAGACTCATCGACTCCATGCCACGCTGCAGTAATTCAGGCAAAAGGAGCCCCAACTAAGTATTGAGTGCTGTACATGCTCATACTTGTCATGTTCATACTTTTCTGTTGGCCAACATTTCTAAAAATCCTTTTTTTTGTATTGGTCTTAAGTAATATTCAAATTTTCGGAGATACTGAATTTGGGATTTTCATTAGTTGTCAGTTATAATTTTCACAATTAAAAGAAATACACATTTGAAATATATCAGTCTGTGTGTAATGAATGAATATAATATACAAATTTCACTTTTTGAATGGAATTACTGACATAAATCTACTTTTTGATATTCTAATTATATGACCAGCACCTGTATATTCCCATGAGTCTTAATCACCCTCAACTGTTAAGCCTGTCCCCATCTCTAACTGTGCACTTTTTTAGTCGTGTATAATCAGACATAAAATCAGTGGCTGTAGCATCCATGACTTCACCCATTGGTTTTTGGACTGCCGCTTTGAAGCCTTGAGTTTGGCGATTATGGGCGTCGCCCATTTAACTTTGATTAAGTAAAAACACACATAGTGAGAGGGTCAGAGTTCAAGATTAAAACACGGACCACACCCAAAAACAAGATTAAGTCTATTGTACACAGAGCCATGGATATGCATCGCCAAGGCTCTGCCTATGCCGGTGACGGACAGGTCGGCGTGTAGCCATGACCCTTTTACAATAAATGGGATCATAATTAACAAACTAAATGTCATGCTGTCATTATTAAGACTTGAAAATAGTGATTGAGTGCATAAAGTCATTATAAAAAGTTGTATTAAAGTAATACATCAAGTGAGACGTAGGGTCATTTTCCCATAGATTTAGAAACAGGACTTGAGTCGCCCCTGCTGGAAATTAGATAGAATGCAGGTTCAAGGCACTTCCACATTGGCTTCACTTTTTTAGGCCTGGAACATGGCATGGAAGCTTTGTCCGTTATTAGGAAGGACAGAACAACTTCCGGTTCAGCCGAGGACCGCGTAGTTGCAGAGTTATCATATAAGGGTTATAGGATGCAGCTCTAGTCTGTTCCACTGAGGAAAGATGGCAGAGAGGGAGGAAATCATGTGAGAAATAATCAAATCACTTTGGAGTTTAAATGCACAACCCAAACATCTGAGACACTATGAGAGAAAAGCATATTTATTTTATTTTAGGTTCATTCAGATAATCAACAGCTGAGATACATTCTTTAAGGGCAGCACTGGCTCAGTCTGTGGGAACATGGCTTGGGAACTGGAGGGTTGTTGGTTTTAATCCCCATACAGACCAAGTATGGAGTGTGGACTGGTAACTGGATAGGTGCCAGTTCACCTACTGGGCACTGCAGAGGTGCCCTCGAGCAAGGCACCAAACCCCCTGGGCAACTTTCCATTTAATGCTTAATGCATGTGTATAGGCTGTGTTTGCATGTGTGTGCATTCTGGGGCCTTTGTGTAAGGTGTATAATAACAAAGTAAAAGAATATCATATATATCATATCATTTTTCATATCATATATATCATATCATTTTTCATCAGGGATTAATAAAATATTTCTTATTCTTCTTTAAATGAAGCAAATTTGAATGCAACTACTCTAAACACTGCAATTGTGATTACAAACAGGACTAAACGTAACACTGCCTGGCTGCTAGGAGAGAGCTTCATCCTGGCGATGTTAAAAAATTTGAGGCTCATTTATTCAATGTATGATATAACTGCATAACCAGACATGAACACAACAGATGAATTGTGTGGCTCTAACCCTTCACAGTCATCTGGACTGTGCTGGCTCGTTGTTTGCCGAGCCAGGAGACAGCAGTACAGGTTAGGTTTTTGACCCCGTCTCCTCCAGCAGCCGTGAACGTGATGGTGGAGGTCGTCTCCCAGATGCCCTGCGGCGTCCAGGTGTGCGTGACCTCGCTGGTGAGGTGAGGGACACTCCATGAGAACACTGGAGGATGTGACGGACATGTGTGCGTAACAGAACACGAGACAGTAATCGTTGAGCCAGCATCAACTTCTGCTGGAACTGAGGTCATCACTGGTTTTTCTGGGGACGCTGAGCATGTGAAACACAAAGCAGAGTGCTTTTGTTGATTAGATAGCCAACAGATCAATAGCTTGGCACATTTGAATAAAATGAAGAATAAATTCCAGACCTTTCATAACAATAAATACGCAGCTATTGTTGAATCTATATCTTTCCATGTTAGCTCTCTCTGCATGGAAACAGAAGGGCCCATTGTCAAAGGGTTTGATGTCATCAATCTCTAATGAGCAGTTTCCCTCATTCAGCTCTCCTAATAGTCTGGTGCGGCCCTTGAAATGGTCAACCACAAAGGTCGGGCCATTATGGTAGATGACATCATTATTTCTTTTGGACCAGATGCCACGCGTGAAAGGCTCATCTTCCTTGTACGGGATGCTGCAGGGAATCACCACACAGGAGCCGGTCAGGGCGCTGAATCTGAAAGGGACGTCAGCAGCCTGATCATGGAACGCTGTAAAGAGAGAAATAAGTCATGATGGGATGACTGAAGAAATCACTTCACTTGTGAAATAACATGGCAGCAAAATAAGTTTTGAGAAAATAGAGAAGTACACCCACTGTCATTTTCATATGGATCTCTCACATATTCTGGAGGAAAAAAAATGATAGCAAGCAATTATTAATTAAATCTTCTTCAAATGTTAGCTCATCATTAGAACAAAAGTTTGACATTTTGGAAAATATTCTTCTTTGCTTTCAAGCTTTCTCTAGAAAGTTATAAGAAAATATTGATACAACTCCCATATGAGAGTGATATATAATAACAATATCCAATGTCTTGACCACTGTGTATGACATGTAGGGACTCACTTTTTATATGAAGGGTTTCAGAGTCTGAGGTCTCGCCAGTAACAAACTGAGCAATGCAGGTCAAAGATTTACCGTCATCCTCAAGAGACCCAATAAAGGTTAGATTTGACACTGTGATATAGGTATTGCTGGAGTTCTCTTTGGTTTTTAACGAACTCTGCATGTCTTCGTAGTTCCACACAATGGTTGGTTTATTTTTCTTACATTTGTAGGAAACAGAACAAATGACACTCTTTGCCACACCCTCTGTTGCGTTGCCAGGCCGCTCAGTCATTCTGATGCTGTTATATGGACCTGAGCAGGAATTCGATAGTGAGGCTTATTTGCTAAACAGGATAATTTTCATTTGACTTCAGTTAAAACATGATCTCATATTGTACTTACATTCAACATTCAGCTTGAGCTCACTTGTTTCTCTTTGACCCCCAGTGTAGCTAACAGTACACTTCACACTCTGGTCCTCTTCTTTTACAGCCCAGGTTCTCTCTACTGTCCTTTCCCAAATCCCATCAGTTACCAAAGTGTCCGTAATGAGATCTTCTCCAGGTATACCACTTATGGTCAGGGTGGGGGGAGCAGAGATACATGTATGGCGCACATTGCAGGACACTGTGCTCTCCTCTCCCACCCTGGGGATACCTATGATGCTCACCTGTGGTTCCTGTGCTTGGTCTATGAAATCAAAGTAAGAATGGTCATTTGGAGAACAATCTTTCTTGGAATTTGAATTGAATTGACATCCAGATACTTACCTGAAACAATAAGTTGAGAGGTTTTTTCATAAAATGTGGGACCCAGGCTTTGGTAGGAGGTGATAGGGTGCTTGTCCACCCATGGGTAAAGTCTGTCCTGGTTATGTGACATCTCCAGCCTCTCGATCTTAAGACTACAATTCTTCTCCCCCACAGCTCCAATCAAGCTGGTTATCCCGTTAAACTTACTCATAATATTCTGTCGTTCATCAAATACAGGTGAGTACCCATTGCTCTGGAACAAGTACCATATAACTCGGAGGTCAGCAGGCTGGGAATTACTGTAGGTGAATGTGCAAGGAATGATGATACATGAGCCTCTCATGCCTGTGATGCTGCGGGGGGTGGTGAAGGACCAGCCGCGAGACAGCATGTTTCCTGTAAAAAGAGGAAACATTTGAAGCAAAGTCGCAGAGCTTTTTAGAAGCAGTTCAAGAAAAGAGTCGTGTTTCCACTCAAACTGCTTCATTTGATTGATTTTTAGAGGCAGTAAGAAGTTAAAGAATCCAGTATTTCACAAGATAATAATTGATAAAAGTCATAAATAAGTGTAACAGAATTATAATTTATGTTCTACCTTCCCTTTAATCCTCGTTTGACACCCCATGCTGAGAGTTATTGTTTTAAACAAACCAGCACTGTGAAATGATTTTATGGTAAAATGGCAAAATGTGAAGAATGAATTACATTTGATCAAAATATATTTCAGTTCTATTTCAAACTTTGTTGGTGATTCAGTTAAAATGCAGAGCAGCTCTGGCATATGACTGCTACAAAGGCAACATATACTGGTATATAGGAATATGATTATTATTTCTACTCACTCTTTACTTGGAGGGTGATGCTCTTATCCTGCGTCCGTCCTCCAGTGAATCGTGCGTAGCATGTCAGAGGTCGTTCATGGTCGTTAGCTGATGCTGTGAATGTCAGTGTGGAGACAGTCCTCCAACTAGTGGTTCCACTGTTGCTGGTATCAGTGGAGGCTGGCATGCTACCATAGTTCCATGTCAGGGTTGGTATATGTTTGGAGCATGTGTATGAGGCAGTGCAGGTTACTTTGCTTGCCTGTCCCTCAAGAAAATCGTCTGATGTATGGCTGATAGTCAACGCTGAAAAGGAGCCTGAGATACAAATAGTAAATGTTAACATTTTAGGTCAGCAAAAAAGAAAAATGTTTTTATTCTTGTAAATGCCTCACATACATTCTGCATTTAAGGTTTGAATGGCTGTTTTCGTGTGACCGCCCATGTGTCGGACGGAGCACTGCACAGTTTGGTGGTCTCTCTCTATGTTTAATATGGTTGTCAAGGTGGTTTTGGTTGTGCCATCAGACCCTGAGCTATGACTTAGACTGTGGCTTCGCAGTGGGATGTTGAGACTCAGATCCGGTGGAGAAAAGGAACAGGTGTGGGAAGCGGTGCATTGCACTGTGACAGACTGTCCAACCTTCCTGTCTCCATAGATCGTAATACGAGGTTCCTCTGCCGTGCCTTAACAAAGGAAATGTGAAGAATTATTGAGGAAATTGTATATACATCCATCTAAAAATATTTTTCTAAGCTCACCTTGATAACTTACCAACTACTTCAATTGTTACAGTTTTATCCGAAAATGCATGGGTGTATTTCCCAATATAGTCTGGATCTACCCAGGGGTAAATCTTCTGTCCGTCGTGAGCCCACGTCACTGGGTCGATTAAAAGGTCGCAATTTCTCCCAGATCCAGAATTAGGTGTCCATGTTTTACCTTTAAATTCATCAATTTCATCCCTCATGTCCCAATCTTTACAAACTACAGGATAGGAGTAGCTTGCATACTGGTACCAAGCCACACGATCTGGTCTGCGAGGTGGATTGTAATAGTAGTCGAAGGTGCAAGGGATTAAAAGGCAGGAACCCTTCAATCCTCTGATATTGCTTGGCATATATACATTCCAAGCTGTGGAACTGCAGAAAATGTATCCTGCAAGAGCACCAATATGCATAAGGCACATTGCAAAAATTGTAAATATTTGATCAGTTTTTACATGTTTAACAAAAATTGAGTAGTAAAAATTGCCTTACCTAGAATACAGAATCTCAGAAGAAAATGGCAGAATCCAGACATCTTGAGAATGATACCACACACATAAAAGTATGCACAGTGAACACCTTATGATTATGCTTTCAAAATTAGAAAATAAAATAGAATATATATCTGTGATTCTTTTTCCATATTCATCAAAAGTACCCGGCCCAGAAAATTCAAATGTTCCAATAAAACAAATCTCTTTTATGCTATGGATCCGATCTTCAAGGGGTACTCAAGAAATTTAGTGTTGAATTTCCAAAGTTTGGGGACTCACATAGGACAGAAAGCCACTTTCAATTCTACAGGGTAAATATTTGCAGATGTTATTGGTTGGAGTATCAGTTTAAAAGTTTCACCCATGTTAAACAGCGAATCCTGGCAAAAGGCCGCAATGGCGTTAGAGTTAAAGACAAAGCATACATAATAATACAAACAGATTAATACATGATTAAAAATAACCCCACAAAATCTAAATCAGAGAAATGTCATGAATACAAATAAAAATCTAAAAGCTGTTCAAAATCAACCACGTTATGTTGTTTCTAGAAAAAAGTTGTTTTCTCAATAGACTGAGATAATTCCTCATATCTGAAGCAGTAAAAGTTTTGAAAGCTCTACATTTAGGCCAGTCATTGTTAATATGACATAAAATGGCATAACAAAGCAGAACAAGGTAGACTTTGCTGACAAAAAAAACATTCTTGATTTCAGAAAGCTCTCCAGACATGGTAACAAGCTAAATCATTTCAGCCTAAAGAAATATTTTTTTGTGATGATATATTTTGGATATGACACAACATGCAAGAATGGCTTCCTGTACTTAAAAAATGTCTCAGATTTCTAATAAAAAACAAAGTCTGTGCTACTTTCTGTCAGCAACTACATTTTAAGGAAGCCCTGATATCACAAGAGAAAGATATATTTATATTGTTTCATGAATCAAATTAAAACTCAGCCTTTTTCAGCATGGAAACTAATATAAAGTTGTAAGATGCAGAAAAAGGAAAGCTTCTTTAGCATTTTATATGGTATTTCTTAAAAATCATAATGACTTACCTTCAGAGTGGAATGTTTATGAGGAGTCTTCCACCTTTTAAAGTCTCTAACCACCCATCATTTTAAGAAACCGGGGAGGGTACAATTTGCCTACCAAAAGGAATATACTGGTTCCTGTAAAAAAAACACACACACACACACACACACACACACACACACACACACACACACACATATATATATATATATATATATATATATATATATATATAGGCTGAGGCTGCCTAATAATTATGCAGGCCTTGATAAAAGATCTTTCACATTCACCACACCAGGATACTCACTTGCCTGATAATTGTGTTTGCAGTGTATATATCTGTTGATGTATTTAAATGATTTAAAGAAGAAGACATTGTTTGATATTTTGGGAAATACACTTTTTCCCTTTGTTGTTGACATTTGGATTATGTTTCAGGCCCAATAATTGTGACATCATGCCTAAACAAATGAATAAACTGGCTGAGCAAAGTTGCGTACTTACTGATACGATAATCTCAAGTAAAATATGGTGTATTCAATTCCGTCTTGTTGATAAATTAATAATATTGTGATCATATTAGTCATAAAACAAAACTGTAGTCATCAGATGCTCTTATTACAGATCAGATCATTATGAATCTGATTAGATTAGTATTCTGGTGTTTTTGAGATGTTTCTAGATGTTGAGGTCTGCAGTGTTCATGTAATCGTCACCATCACCAAGGTCCTGTAAAAGATTGGGGTCCAAAATGTAGCTACTTTTAGCTACGTCTAAGACACTTACATATGACCCAAATCCACCTTGTCCCCTAGGCCTTCTGTTACAGTGAAAAAGTACATAAGGTAATATAAATGAAGACATTAATGCAGAAAACAAAACACAGATGTACTGTACTTGGTTCATTATGACAAAAATGCTTTACCAAAAGTTAAGTTTGATTTAACTGTGAAAACAACCATGTGATGAAAAAACTTATGAAAATTATCAGTGGAGGCAGACATGCTACGTCAATTTTTTTCATGTCTTACATTGAAAATCTGCTCCAAATAGACCTTCTATGTAAAAAAAGAACAGAAACTTGCAAATTTTGTGAGGCATAGAAATAAAAGCATAGATTTTATCAAGAATGCCAAAAAAACACTCTTCGTCTGCACACATATAGAAATTACAGTAAGCCTGACCATTTAATGGTCTATACTACTGTAAACTGTGGGGAGATTACAGAACTAGTCACTGAACTGACATAGAGTATTTAAAATAAAGATATTAAAAGATTTAAGATAAAGACCTTTGATCAGAATGAGATGGTCCTGGGCCATCAGAGCAAATCCTGAAAGTTTAACACATTAAATAACCAGCCTGTTCTCATGAACCATTCGTTCGAAAAGCTACAAAAAGTCAAGAACTGTAATGCGTATGATTTACATGTTTTTTCTGCCATGGGCACCACATTGACTGCTGCTGTACAAGAATGCGGCTAGCCGTGTAGGGAGGTGGTCGGGGAGGATGGGTGGGGGGGCGCTAACATACAGGACTTACAAGCCAGGTCGGAGTTCGCTGCCCGGGGAAAGCAAAACTTACACCCGGGAAATGCGTGTTCCTTGGGAGTGTTATACAAATAATAATGTAATACAAATGTATAATATAATACAAACCACGATATTTTCCTAAACTTAACTAGTTGTTTTGGTGCCTAAACTTAACTTTCGTTGCCGCTTAATGCTTACTTTTTCTTGCCTAAGTGCACAGTCACCTATTTTGGGATAACTACACCACCAACTACTACTACTGACCTGATGGAGCACAATGCGGAGCACTGTAGTTGGCGGCACCAAGCTCTGTAGCGGCTTAAACAGCTAGCAACTGCCGTTCTGTAGCACAGGGCTTTGTAGCTGATGTCACGTGACCAGTCGGAGGTCTCCTTGTTTTCGTATAATGTATGTTTTAGTGTGCATAACTTTTTGTACGATATCATTCATGAGAATGAAAAAGTTCCTACAACAATGTTAGATGAGACAGAAAAAATATTTTTTTTCTCAGCTGCGAGAGAGCTTGGACAGCTGGGTCCACATGCTGATTATGACACATAATACAGAAACTTATGTTATGATAATGAAGGAAAATAATTGAATCATGTGATCATTAGTATAGCTCTATGAAGTAATCTGCTTTACAACATTTTTACCTGCCAACCCCACTTTGGAGATCTGTAATGCGTCTCCTTGTGTAGACGGAAAACAAAGTCATTGTATTGAACAGCACATACTGTGCACAAATGTGTTAAGCATGGAAACGTGCAAGAAAGTCATTTTTTGCTCCAAAAAGCTATTACTTATCTGATGTGATCTGTTGATCAGTTCATGTTATTGTTAAAGGTCCAATATGTAATATTTATACTGTAATAAATCCAAAAATGACACCATCATCAGATATTAAGGAAACATGTTAAACTGAAATACTATATTTTCTGACAACAATGCTAATTTCAGTATTTTTTCTTTTTGAAATTTAAATTCCGTGACGGAATTTATGTTTATGTTTTGGTCTGTGTGTTGTTATCAACGGCCCAGTTTGACAGCCAGGCCAGGTTGCCAGATATACCTGTAAAAACGTAAACCCAGCGCGCTACAGCTGTAACGGTAGTACAGCCATGAAAGCAGCAAACAAACGAACAGGATCAACGGAGATAGATTCTACATGACATAAAAAAAAGAAAACAGCATGTTTCTAACAGTTGCGTGACCAGAGACGTAACAACCCCATGGTAAATATTGGAGATGTATTTGAAAGATGGAGACAGCTTGGATCCCAAAAGGACGCAGAGTTGGCTTATTTTCTCCTGAACAGGTAAGCATTAGCTTCATGCTAATTTATCACAGCTACTAGGGACAGGCATTTTTTGTCATTTCAACATTTGTGTACTCACATTGAATTATATAGCTAGAGTAACCGAGTTGGTTACTCGCAAAAACAATTGAGACATAGCCAGTAAAGTGATCCCGACTGGTCCTGGCTAACGCCGCCATGCTAACCCTGCTAACTGTTGTCATGGCTGTTTACAGCGTGTAGCCTCTTCAGCGGATCCGACAACGGTGAGTTATTTTAAACCACGAGAGGGGGGCTGTAAATCAGAAAGAGAGGACTGTGAGTTTGCAGTGTGTTTAGCGATTGTTGCCGTAATTCTAAGCCAATGAAGTTTGTTTCGTCAGCAAGGTAGTGGTATTTTTAGCGTTTCGTATTGTAATTCTAAGCCGAGGAAGTGTGCCTGACTGGCGTGTGGAGAGGACAGTGAGGTTGTTGTGTTTTTAGCGGTTCATACTGTAATTTTAAGCCGAAAAAGTGTGTCTGTCAGTTGGTTACAGAGCTCCTCGTGAGCACGGGCCTTTATGACAGTCAATATAGCCAGCATCTAACGTTAGCTACTCCGCTGTGCTGTGGAGTAATGTCTGGCTATGTGAGACTAGCATCTAACGTTAGCTACTCCGCTGTGCTGTGGAGTAATGTCTGGCTATGTGAGACTAGCATCTAACGTTAGCTACTCCGCTGTGCTGTGGAGTAATGTCTGGCTATGTGAGACTAGCATCTAACGTTAGCTACTCTGCTGTGCTGTGGAGTAATGTCTGGCTATGTTAGAAAAGCGTCTAGCAACATTGTTGTGAATGCTGCGGTCTCAGCCTGGCAACCCCCGTGAACTTCGAGTCTGGGCAGGAGGGGGCGGGGGAAACGACTCTCCAGTATTTTGAATTGGTAGTGCAGTAACTATTTTAACCGCTAGCTGCCAGTATTACACACAATATTACATATTGCACCTTTAAAGATCACAGCTGTACCAATCACCGCCACCATAGGAATGAAGATGTGGTTATAATTTTCTGTACCTGCAAATACACAGAGCCATATACAAGGGCTGTTCTTCACTTATATTGCACAAATGGAAAGAGGTCAACATCTGCGATATGAACTTCAAATAAAATTCAACAGCAGAGTTAAAAGATCTCACGTTTTCTTTGGAGAATTAGGTTTAAATGAAAAAAAGTCAGAGAGAAAGTAAGAGAGAACTTGTAATTGTGTTAAAGGTATTGCTGAAGTTCTCTTTGTTTTTTTGCATGGCACACTCGAAATTGAAGCTGAGCACTGTGCTCAAAGTTAAAATGATTTCAACTATGACCTCAATGCTGCTGACCTTTCAAGGCGTAATTAAAGCCAGAAGCAATGATGACGTATACCTTCCCTGCGCTTTGCCTCTATGCCTGCAATTTGCTACCTCCTGGTCATGTGTGAAGTTGATGCATGGTATAGTTTGCTGTCACTATAGGTGTGTACAGGTCTGAGGTCAAGGTCTGAGTCAGGCCAGACTCTGATTGAAGGCATCCCTGATGCTTTGAAGTTTTTTACATGTCAAAGCTTGAGCATTTCAGACCTGTTTCCTTATACAGATTAATACATAATAAATACAGAAAGGGCCCTCACTGTGATTCAGTCATAAACCTATTAGCAACAAATGGCCGTTTGTGAAAGACACAATATCTCGAGCCACAAAGAATGTGAACACTTTATTATTTAATGAAAAAAAATGAATATTTGTTCTGCTAAGATGCATGGATTCAACAGCACAAACTCTTTTTTAGGTATGTTTGGAATACTATATCTATATACCTAAATGCATTTTTCAGAAATTGATTGACTAGGTGATTGTTACAGAGCTAGTAGCAAGTGTTAAACTATGCATTTGCTTTAGTGTTACAATTAACACAGTTTTGGTAAAATATAACAGCCTTTCAATAATGGTTACAAGCTGTTAATGTATGTCCCCATTATTCTAGATGACCCTCAACGGTTCAGCCTGTCCCGTTTCCCGTAGCCAAGGCATTGTGAGAACGGTCCAAAGCCAGACATTGTTCAGTCAGGTTTTATCCTGGCAATGTACTTCTGTTGCGCCAGACTATACATAACATGCAGAAAATGTGAGGAGAGTAGAGGGAACTTTTGTGTCCCGGCTGGTGGACAAAGTTTATACAACAGGCTATTTTTACACTTCAAGAGCTTTTTAGAGAATTAAGCAGCATAAAAAAATGAATACAATTGTGAATTGTGTCTTGGGATTCTTTAAATGCAGCTGAATACAAGAGAGATTCAATGTAAAGACAATTTAAAAGCTGAATATTATATTGATAAATTTTTGTATCGATGGTTAGTTTAAAGTGTTCAAATGATAGAGATATACTCCATCAACAGATCACTTTGTTAACATGATTATTTCATGTTTTATTTGGATGTACAGTATGTAATTTGTTGTTTTCAGTAGTGCACCCATGTGCCCTCATGATACACTCACTACCCACAATAAGGATGATGTTTAAAAAGATGACCTATAAGACCTGAGTCACCCCTCATAATGTGAAAGTGGGTAAAAATATTTCCTGAAGACATCAGTCTGAGATGTTCCCGTTTTTTTAACGTCGACTGTACCACAATATTTGCAGACTCGTCTAGTCTTTAGAGAGTTTGTATGCAAAACATAACAACTGAGACAAAATGAGAGATAAGCATATTCATTTATTGTGTTTATAAGTTCATTGACAGCTGATAATACATTCTTTAAATGAAGCAAGGTTAAATGCAAGACACAACATCACTTGTACTGTGCAGTATGTGTATAAATTAGTGCCGTCAGTTAAACGCGTTATTAACGGCGTTAAGGCAAACCCATTTTAACGGCATTGATTTTTTTTTTTTTTTATCGTGAGATTAACGTTCTTTTTGGCCTAGCAAACTCTGTAGTTTTTTTTCACATGCTGTTGTAACAACTAGTAACGTTAGAAAAACTGCAACACCACACCGGATTTACCTAGACCGGAAACAAAACAGGCACGCCGCACACACTTGTTTGGGCTTGCGAGCCAGCCAAAGAGTAGTAGGCTAACGTTACGTTTTGAGCGGATGGTGAGCACGAGACACTTAAATGGACGCCAATAAGATTCTGAATGGAAAGTTTACTTTTAAAAAGTTGCCAAATGGTTCCATTGACAAGACCAAAGTGATCTGTGTGTTTTGACGTTGTGAACTGAGCTACAAAAGCATAAAGCAAGCCGATCCACTATTCCATGTTGATATCATTAAAATGAGAGAAAAAAAATAAAATAAATGGGACTAAAAGAAATCAAGGGACATTTTAGAATAGATAAAAATGTGCGATTAATTGCGAGTTAACTATGACATTAATGTGATTAATCACGATTAAATATTTTAATCGTTTGACAGCACTAGTATGAATGTAAAAAAATAACCGCAATGTTGTCCCTAAGAATGTGATGTTTCCGAGAAGTGTCTTGAAGAACTCAACAGTTGCCATACACATTGTAATCCTGAAACAAATACACAAGGAAATTGGAATTAATTACACTGTTGTAAGTTCTGTTTCTGTTGAGGCAAGTATCCTCCACCCTCTGGCCCATGACCTAAAAACTGGTTGGAGCGTTGTCATTCAAATGCATTGGAGAAGAAGAACAAGGAACCTTAGTTTATCATACGCAGAGGGTAACATTCCTTCAGTTAGAACCTGTTTTATTGATCACTGCTGCAATTTTTTTAAACTATACTTTGGATTGGACAAGCTGTCACAAGAGTGAGGGAGAATGGCAACAAAGAATGGACCCAAATGCAAACAGTCGAGGAAGCAGGATGATTTCACTGATTTATTGTGAAAGGAGGGTAAAGATAGAAGTCCACATTAGGCAGCTGATCAGGCCGGCAGGCAACAGATGCTGGAAAGCGATGACCGAAAACCACATTGCAACATTGATGAACTGACCGAATAACAAAGGAGAGAGTGGCGGATGAAGGGAATGAGGTGCAGGTGAGGAGGTGGGCGTGGAAAGCCAGGCAGAGCAGCAGAGTGAGTGGGAACAGGTGTGGAGATGGCTGGGACAGTTAGGTGTTGGGGAAAGGAAAGAATGTCCGAGGACATCTGGTAGATAGTTGGAAAATGGCATTGAAGGGGCCTGGGGAGTAGGGAATGTGGCTGAAGAGGAGGGACAGGCCGTGACACAAACTACACTTAGGGACTAAAAGCGCTAAGTCTAACTAACTTGCTTTGGATTCTTGCTTCTTATCCAAAGGGAATCTTTGTCAGATTGTTGGTTTATGAAAGTTACAAAAACTGTAAGATGCTGCCTCCCATATTGTGACATATCGGAAAGGTGTGGGGGGAGGGGGTTTCAGACGTTCAACCATCCAACAAACACTTTCCAGTATTTTTTTGGTTGAGAGGTAAAATGTCTTCAATAATCTAAAGCTAGTTGTTTAAAGCTTAGTAGTCCCAGATATACCAGGACTCTGGTGAAGGAGAATCTACATGGAAATAGCCACCTGGACAGGAATAACAACACCAGCTGTGACATAATTTCACTTTTTTTTTTATAATTAAAAAATTGTTTCATAGAAAGGTGCAGATTGTTCAAAAAATATGTGATGGGATGATTGGTTGGATGGTTGAATGGTTAGCTGGGAAACAGGAGATAAGCAGAGGCAAAAGTCTTTGGTTTGGGCATTACATTACAGCATCACCACAGCACTACTGACCTCAGGCCTGACGGAGCGAGGAGCTCTCCGGTGACTATATCAAACAGAAATATAAAAGGAAGCGGATAATTAATGTACAACTAAATGAGACACAATCAGATATAATTTAAAAAGAGTTAAAAACAGCTGTATTAGTAAAACTCACTCCTTTGGGGATGGAAAGCGTTGTTTGGAGATTTGAGTGTCACAGTTTACAGTGGTGGTGTTGCGTCTATTGGAGTAGGAGGGAATCACACTATCAGTTTTTGTCTGTGCTTGCTATTAGCTGTCTGATGTACGTAGTAGAAAAACATTGTTAGACACTTACGAATAGCCAACACTGATGTTTGCAGCATTGCCTTGGTTTCTGCAAGGGTGATACATTGTATTTATATTAATCAATATTTTAAAATGTATTTCTTAGAAGTGATCAATATAAGAGGTTTGCCCTACTGAAAATGGTAGAAATGTAAACATAGGGCAATTAATCTGGGGATTGAAAGTGAATGGTTATTTTTGGGTGTTCTTACCGGGAGAATCGATTCCAAATGGACCCCCTGTATGAAAAGCAGTGTTATACCTTTTATTTATATACTTATGTATTGGTCTCCTGTATTTGTCCAATTTTTAAAACAAGCAGTGTGCTGACATACCGTTTTTCTGGTCTTGGAGGTCTCTCCCTGTCTTCAGGGTTTCTCCTGGACATTTCAATGAATAGAAATGATTTCAAGTAAAACAGATTACAACTCAGTGATTTTATCATGCATGATATGAGACCAACAAAAGAGATTGGTCTTGAGGAAACTTTGATAATGCTTACCTGGATAATCTATCCCACAGTGATCTCCTGTGAAAGATGGAATTGCAGAGACAGATTTACTTGCTGTTTGTTGGAAAGACAGGATTGGTGTTTATAATGACAGATAAGATAGTTCGGGCAAATACATGATTTCGTTAGCTGATAGGCATCAGCTTATTTATCCATGCTTAAATCATTGGTTCATACAGCAGCACTGTGGTGCTATCAACTGATTAGTAAAGTCCAATCATAAAAGTTCACGAAGCAAACATTATAATCTGACTTTTCTTACAATTACTGAATACAGTAACCATTTCTTATGATGGTTATTTCCTTGGCATAAGCGTTCCTGACTGAAAACTTGTCATCAATGACGTCATCATTACACATTTAGGTTTACCTACGTACCTCTTCTCTGGACGAGGTGGTGGTCTAAGCTGGTCGTCAGAGCGCTTCCTGTTGGTCAGATATATTTTTTTTACAAATAGACGTTGACTTTTACATTCTACAATAAACAACTAATAGCACCAATAGCACTGGTATCACCCATCTCAATTATTGTATTATGTATTTACCTCCTCCTATAGAAGACCACTCCAAACACTGCAGCTAGGATGATTACAACCAGGACTAGAGTTGACACTGCAATGGCTACTGACCGAGAGCTTGTTCCTGGCAAAGTAGAAAAATGTAAGGCTCAATTACATGTATTAGTAAATGTAATATACACAACTCAATGTATGATATAACTGCATAACCAGACATGAACAGAACAGATGAATTGTGTGGCTCTAACCCTTTACAGTCATCTGGACTGTGCTGGCTCGTTGTTTGCCGAGCCAGGAGACAGCAGTACAGGTTAGGTTTTTGACCCCGTCTCCTCCAGCAGCCGTGAACGTGATGGTGGAGGTCGTCTCCCAGATGCCCTGCGGCGTCCAGGTGTGCGTGACCTCGCTGGTGAGGTGAGGGACACTCCATGAGAACACTGGAGGATGCGACGGACATGTGTGCGTCACAGAACACGAGACAGTAATCGTTGAGCCAGCATCGACTTCTGCTGGAACTGAGGTCATCACTGGTTTTTCTGGGGACGCTGAGCATGTGAAACACAAAGCAGAGTGCTTTTGTTTTTTAGAAAGCAAATAGATCAATAGCTTGGCACATTTAAATAAAATGAATAAATTCTAGACCTTTCATAACAATAAATACGCAGCTATTGTTGAATCTGTATCTTTCCATGTTAGCTCTCTCTGCATGGAAACAGAAGGGCCCATTGTCAAAGGGTTTGATGTCATCAATCTCTAATGAGCAGTTTCCCTCATTCAGCTCTCCTAATAGTCTGGTGCGGCCCTTGAAATGGTCAACCACAAAGCTCTGGCCATTATGGTAGATGACATCATTATTTCTTTTGGACCAGATGCCACGCGTGAAAGGCTCATCTTCCTTGTACGGGATGCTGCAGGGAATCACCACACAGGAGCCGGTCAGGGCGCTGAATCTGAAAGGGACGTCAGCAGCCTGATCATGGAACGCTGTAAAGAGAGAAATAAGTCATGATGGGATGACTGAAGAAATCACTTCACTTGTGAAATAACATGGCAGCAAAATAAGTTTTGAGAAAATAGAGAAGTACACCCACTGTCATTTTCATATGGATCTCTCACATATTCTGGAGGAAAGAAAATGATAACAAGCAATTATTAAATAAATCTACAAATGTTAGCTCATCATTAGATCAAAAGTTTGACATTTTGGGGAAACTTCTTTCAAGCTTTCTCTAGAAAGTTATTAGAGAATATTGATACAACTCCCATATACGAGTGATATATAATAAGAATAGCTCCCAATGTCTTGACCACTGTGTATGACATGTAGGAACTCACTTTTTATATGAAGGGTTTCAGAGTCTGAGGTCTCGCCAGTAACAAACTGAGCAGTGCAGGTCAAAGATTTACCGTCATCCTCAAGAGAGCCAATAAAGGTTAAATTTGACACTGTGATAAAGGTATTGCTGGAGTTCTCTTTGGTTTTTAACGAACTCTGCATGTCTTCGTAGTTCCACACAATGGTTGGTTTATTTTTCTTACATTTGTAGGAAACAGAACAAATGACACTCTTTGCCACACCCTCTGTTGCGTCGCCAGGCCGCTCAGTCATTGTGATGTCATCATATGGACCTGAGCAGGAATTTGATCGTGAGGCTTAAATTTCAACAGGATTATTTTCAATTGACTTCAGTTAAAACATGATCTCATATTGTACTTACATTCAACATTCAGCTTGATCTCACTTGTTTCTCTTTGACCCCCACTGTAGCTAACCGTACACTTCGCACTCTGGTCCTCTTCTTTTACAGCCCAGGTTCTCTCTACTGTCCTTTCCCAAATCCCATCAGTTACCAAAGTGTCCGTAATGAGATCTTCTCCAGGTATACCACTTATGGTCAGGGTGGGGGGAGCAGAGATACATGTATGGCGAACATTGCAGGACACTGTGCTCTCTTCTCCCACCCTGGGGATACCTATGATGCTCACCTGTGGTTTGTGTGCTTGGTCTATGAAATCAAAATAAGAATAGTCATTTGAAAAACTATTTTTTTTGGAATTTGAATTGACATCCAGATACTTACCTGAAACAATAAGTTGAGAGGTTTTTTCATAAAATGTGGGACCCAGGCTTTGGTAGGAGGTGATAGGGTGCTTGTCCACCCATGGGTAAAGTCTGTCCTGGTTATGTGACATCTCCAGCCTCTCGATCTTAAGACTACAATTCCTCTCCCCCACAGATCCAATCAAGCTGGTTATCCCGTTAAACTTACTCATAATATTCTGTTGCTCATCAAATACAGGTGAGTACCCATTGCTCTGGAACAAGTACCATATAACTCGGAGGTCAGCAGGCTGGGAATTACTGTAGGTGAATGTGCAAGGAATGATGATACATGAGCCTCTCATGCCTGTGATGCTGCGGGGGGTGGTGAAGGACCAGCCGCGAGACAGCATGTTTCCTGTAAAAAGAGGAAACATTTGAAGCAAAGTCGCAGAGCTTTTTAGAAGCAGTTCAAGAAAAGAGTCGTGTTTCCACTCAAACTGCTTCATTTGATTGATTTTTAGAGGCAGTAAGAAGTTAAAGAATCCAGTATTTCACAATAATTGATAAAAGTCATAAATAAGTGTAACAGAATTAGGATTTATGTTCTACCTTCCCTTTAATCCTCGTTTGACACCCCATGCTGAGAGTTATTGTTTTAAACAAACCAGCACTGTGAAATAATTTTATGGTAAAATGTGAAGCATAAATTACATTTTTACGTTTTTTGAAGACTTTGTTGGTGATTCAGTTAAAATGCAGAGCAGCTCTGGCATATGACTGCTACAAAGACAACATATACTGGTATATAGGAATATGATTATTATTTCTACTCACTCTTTACTTGGAGGGTGATGCTCTTATCCTGCGTCCCTCCTCCAGTGAATCGTGCGTAGCATGTCAGAGGTCGTTCATGGTCATTAGCTGATGCTGTGAATGTCAGTGTGGAGACAGTCCTCCAACTAGTGGTTCCACTGTTGCTGGTATCAGTGGAGGCTGGCATGCTACCATAGTTCCATGTCAGGGTTGGTATATCTTTGGAGCATGTGTATGAGGCAGTGCAGGTTACTTTGCTTGCCTGTCCCTCAAGGAATTCATTTGATGTACGGCTGATAGTCAACGCTGAAAAGGAGCCTAAGATACGAATGGTAAATGTTAACATTATCGGTCAGCAAAGAAGGAATTGGTTTTATTTTTGTACATGCATCACATACATTCTGCATTTAAGGTTTGAATGGCTGTTACAGTGTGACCGCCCATGTGTCGGACGGAGCACTGCACAGTTTGGTGGTCTCTCTCTATGTTTAATAAGGTCGTCAAGGTGGTTTTGGTTGTGCCACGAGACCCCGAGCTATGAGTTAGACTGTGGCTTCGCAGTGGGATGTTGAGACTCAGATCCGGTGGAGAAAAGGAACAGGTGTGGGAAGCGGTGCATTGCACTGTGACAGACTGTCCAACCTTCCTGTCTCCATAGATTGTAATACGAGGTTCCTCTGCCGTGCCTTAACAAAGGAAATGTGAAGAATTATTGAGGAAATTGTATATACATCCATCTAAAAATGTATCTTCTTCTAAGCTCACCTTGATTACTTACCAACTACTTCAATTGTTACAGTTTTATCCGAGAATGCATGGGTGTATTTCCCAATATAGTCTGGATCTACCCAAGGGTAAATCTTCTGTCCGTCGTGAGCCCACGTCACTGGGTCGATTAAAAGGTCGCAATTTCTCCCAGATCCAGAATTAGGTGTCCATGTTTTACCTTTAAATTCATCAATTTCATCCCTCATGTCCCAATCTTTACAAACTACAGGATAGGAGTAGCTTGCATACTGGTACCAAGCCACACGATCTGGTCTGCGAGGTGGATTGTAATAGTAGTAGAAGGTGCAAGGGATTAAAAGGCAGGAACCCTTCAATCCTCTGATATTGCTTGGCATATATACATTCCAAGCCGTGGAACTGCAGAAAATGTATCCTGCAAGAGCACCAATATGCATAAGGCACATGGCAAAAATTGTAAATATTTGATCAGTTTTTACATGTTTATAACAAAAATTGAGTAGTAAAAATTGCCTTACCTAGAATACAGAATCTCAGAAGAAAATGGCAGAATCCAGACATCTTGAGAATGATACCACACACATAAAAGTATGCACAGTGAACACCTTAGGATTATGCTTTCAAAATTAGAAAATAAAATAGAATATATATCTGTGATTCTTTTTCCATATTCATCAAAAGTACCCGGCTCCAGAAAATTCAAATGTTCCAATAAAACAAATCTCTTTTATGCTATGGATCCGATCTTCAAGGGGTACTCAAGAAATTTAGTGTTGAATTTCCAAAGTTTGGGGACTCACATATGACAAAAAGCCATTTTTAATTCTACAGGGTAAATATTTGCAGATGTTATTGGGTGGAGTATCAGTTTAAAAGTTTCACCCATGTTAAACAGCGAATAGCCTACTGGCAAAAGGCCGTAATGGCGTAAGAGTTAAAGACAAAGCATACATAAAAGACAAACAGATTAATACATGTTTAAAAATAATCCCACAAAATCTAAATCACAGAAATGTCATGAATACAAATAAAAATCTAAAAGCTGTTCAAAACAAACCACATTATGTTGTTTCGAGAAAAAAAAAAAAAAAGGTGTTTTCTCAATAGACTGAGATAATTCCTAATTTCTGAAGCAGTTAAATTTTTGAAAGTTCTACATTTAGGCCAGTCATTGTTAATATGACATAAGTCGGCATAACAAAGCAGAACAAGGTAGACTTTGCTGACAAAAAAACATTCTCGATTTCAGAAAGCTCTCCAGACATGGTAACAAGCTAAATCATTTCAGCCTAAAGAAATATTATTTTGTGTTGATATAGTTTGCAAGAGTTTGAACAAACAAGAGTGGTTTCCGGTCTTAGATTTCTAATAAAAAACAAAGTATGTGCTACTTTCTGTCAGCAACTACATTTTAAGGAAGCCCTGATATCACAAGAGAAAGATACATTCATATTTTTTTCCATGAATCAATTTAAAACTCAGCCTTTTCAGCATGAAAACTAATATAAAGTTGTAAGATGCAGAAACAAAGGAAAGCTTCTTTAGCATTTTATATGGTATTTCTTAGAAATCAGAATGACTTACCTTCAGAGTGGAATGTTTATGAGGAGTTTTCCACCTTTTAAAGTCTCTAACCACCCATCATTTTAAGAAACCGGGGAGGGTACAATTTGCCTACCAAAAGGAATATACTGGTTCCTGTAAAAAAAAAAACACACACACACACACACACACACACACACACACACACACACACACACACACACACACACACACACACACACACACACACACACACACACACACACACACACACACATTGGCTGAGGCTGCCTAATAATTATGCAGGCCTTGATAAAAGATCTTTCACATTTGCCAAACCCTCCCTCATTACACACAATGAATATCACCCAATAGTTATCAAATCTAATAAGCATTCAAGTTTATATGATTTGGAGCTGGGAAATGTGCATGGATATAATGATAAGATCAGAATACTCACTTGCCTGATAATTGTGTTTGCAGTGTATATACACTCACCTTAAAGATTATTAGGAACACCTGTAGGATTTCTTGTTAATCCAATTATCTAATCAACCAATCACATGACAGCTGCGTCAATGCATTAAGGGGTGTGGTCCAGGTCTAGACAATCTCCTGAACTCCAAACTGAATGTCAAAATGGGAAAGAAAGGTGATCTAAGCAACTTTGAGCGTGGCATGGTTGTTGGTGCCAGACGGGCTGGTTTGAGTATTTCCCAATCTGCTCAGTTACTGGGATTTTCATGCACACCCATTTCTAGGGTTTACAAAGAATGGTCTGAAAAAGTAAAAACATCCAGTATGCGGCAGTACTGTGGGCGAAAATACCTTGTTGATGCTTGAGGTCAGAGGAGAATGGGCCGACTGATTCCAGCTGATAGAAGATCAACTTTGACTC
The DNA here is from genome assembly GCF_004354835.1 of Perca flavescens. NCBI lineage: Eukaryota > Metazoa > Chordata > Actinopteri > Perciformes > Percidae > Perca > Perca flavescens. The sequence continues at coordinate 22,410,160 of NC_041336.1, read as the reverse complement.
AAATAACCACTCGTTACAACCGAGGTATGCAGTAAAGCGTTTGTGAAGCCACAACACACACAACCTTGAGGCGGATGGGCTACACCAGCAGAAGACTCCACCGGGTACCACTCATCTCCAATAAAAATAGGAAAATGAGGCTACAATTTGCACAAGCTCACCAAAATTGGACAGCTGAAGACTGTAAAAATGTTGCCTGGTCTGATGACTCTTGGTTTCTGTTGAGACATTCAGATGGTAGAGTCAGAATTTGGCGTAAACAGAAAGAGAACATGGATCCGTCATGCCTTGTTACTCCTGGGCAGGCTGGTGGTGTAATGGCGTGGGATATGTTTTCTGGGCACACTTTAGGCCCCGTAGTACCAATTGGGCATTGTTTAAATGCCACAGCCTACCTGAGCATTGTTTCTGACCATGTCCATCCTCTGATGGCTACTTCCAGCAGGATAATTCACCATGTCACTCAAAGCTCAAATAATTTCAAATTGGTTTCTTGAACATGACAATGAGTTCACTGTACTAAAATGGGCCCCCACAGTCACCAGATTTCAACCCAAGAGAACAGCTTTGGGATGTGGTGGAACAGGAGCTTTGTGCCCTGGATGTGCATCACACAAATCTCCATCAACTGCAAGATGCTATCCTCTCAATATGGGCCAAGATTTCTAAAGAATGCTTGTTGAATCAATGCCACGAAAAATTAAGGCAGTTCTGAAGGCGAAAGGGGGTCAAACACGGTATTAGTAGGGTGTTCCTAATAATCCTTAAGGTGAGTGTATATGTTGATGTATTTAAATGATTTAAATAAGAAGACATTGTTTGACATTTTGGGAAATACACTTTTTCCCTTTGTTGTTGACATTTTGATTATGTTTCAGGCCCAACAATGGTGACATCATGCCTTAACAAATGAATACACTGGCTGAGCAAAGTTCCATACTTACTGATACGATAATCTCAAGCAAAATATGATGTATTCAATTCCATCTTGTTGATAAATTTATAATATTGTTATCATATATTAGTCATACAACAAAACTGCAGTCATCAGATGCTCTTATTACAGATCAGATCATTATGAATCTGATTAGATTAGTTTTCTGGTGTTTTTCAGATGTTTCCATAGATGTTGAGGTCTGCAGTGTTCATGTAATCGTCACCATCACCAAGGTCCTGTGAGAGATTGACTAACATTACAAGTTATCAGTGGAGGCATGCATGCTACGTCAATGTTTTTCATGTCTTACTCCAAATAGACCTGTGTAAAAAAAAAAAAGAAGAACAGAAACTATACAAATTTTTTGAGGCATATAAATAAAAGCATAGGTTTGATCAAGAATGCCAAAAAAGCACACTTTGTCTGCAGTATTATTACATTACATTACATTACAGTAAGCCCAACCATTCAGCGGTTTAAGCTGTGGGGAAATTACAGAACTAGTCACTGAACTGACATAGAGTATTTAAAATAAAGATAATAAAAGATTTAAGATATAGACCTTTGATCAGAATGAGATGGTCCTGGGCCATCAGAGCGAATCCTGAAAGTTTAACACATTAAATAACCAGCCTGTTCTCATGAACCATATGTTCGAAAAGCTACGAAAAGTCAAGCACTGTAATCTGTATGATTTATACGTTTTTTCTGCTGTGGGCACCACATTGACTGCTGCTGTATAAGAACACGGCTGGCCGCGTAGGGATGTGGTCGGGGAGGATGGGTGGGCGCTAACATACAGGACTTACAAGCCAGGTTGGACACGTGTATAATTGTGGATGGACTGACCCAATGATGACTTATGCAAATTAATTTGATCATTGCAGAAGATTCTGAAAAATGTTATTTTAAATATTTTAAATTTATTGCCGACAGGAATTTGGCCTTAAGGTGAATATTAACTGTAACACAGTTTTGTTAAAATATAACAGCCTTTCAATAATGGTTATTAGCTGTTAATGTATGTCCCCATTATTCTGGATGACCCTCAACTGTTCAGCCTGTCCCCATCTCTAACTGTGTTTTTTTCAGTCGTATAAAGTATCACATTGTCAGACTTATCTCCACACCGCTGTGTCAGCACTGGAGTAAGGTCTGGCAACACCACACATACATTCTGGGATAGGAGTAAAAAAATGGTCTGGCTTGTTTGCATGTCTTTAAACCAATCACAATAGTAAAATAGTAAAAAAATAAAATAAAATAGTCCCAGGAAGAACAATGTTTTGGTGGAAAATTTACACGTAGGGAGGTAACCTGTGGCATTTGCAAGATGGCTCTCCATCTATCATTAACAACGTAAACCGTAAATATATTCTTCGTGAATCTTTACAATCAGTGAAAGAACCAAGCAGGCCTGCCTTATAGATGATCCACATTTTCGTCAACAATTGCCATTTTTAGCGTGTAGCTTGGTAGCTCAGAGGTTGTTGTTGTTGTTGTTTCCCGTAGCCAAGGCATTGTGAGAACGGTCAAAAGCCAGACATTGTTCAGTCAGGTTTTATGCTGGCAATGTACTTCTGTTGCGCCAGACTATACATAACCTGCAGGAAATGTGAGGAGAGTAGAGGGAACTTTTGTGTCCCATCTAGTGGACAAAGTTTATACAACAGGCTATTTTTACACTTCAAGAGCTTTTTAGAGAATTAAGCAGCATAAAAAAATTGTGAATCTGTCTGGGTATTTTTTTAATGCAGCTGAATACAAGATTTAATATAAAGACAGTTGAAAAGCTGAATATTATATTAATACACATTTTTGTATGGATGGTTAGTTTAAAGGCTTCAAATGTTAAAGGGATATTCTCCATCACCAGATCAATTTGTTAACATGATTATTTCATGTTTTATTTGGATGTACAGTATGTAATGTGTTTTCAGTAGTGGACCCATGAGCCCTCATTATACACTCACTACCCACAATAAGGATGGTGTTTAAAAAGACGACCTATAAGACCTGAGTCAACCCTCATAATGTGAAAGTGTGTAAAAATATATTTCTTGACGACATGAAGTCTGAGACGTTCCCATTTTCACGTCGACTGTACCACAACATTTGCAGACTCGTCTAGTCTTTAGAGAGTTTGTATGCAAAACATAACAACTGACACAAAATGAGAGATAAGCATATTCATTTATTGTGTTTATAAGTTCATTGACAGCAGATAATACATTCTTTAAATGAATCAATGTTAAATGACCAACATCACTTCCCTTCACATGCAAACATGTACTGCGCAGTATAAAGGTAAAAGAATAACAGCAATATTGTCCCTAAGAATGTGATGTTTCCGAGAAGTGTCTTGAAGAACTCAACAGTTGCCATACACATTGTAATCCTGAAACAAATACACAAGGAAATTGGAATTAATTACACTGTTGTAAGTTTTGTTTCTGGTGAGGCAAGTATCCTCCACCCTCTGGCCCATGACCTAAAAACTGGTTGGAGGGTTTTCATTCAAATGCATTGGAGAAGAAGAACAAGGAACCTTAGTTTATCATATGCAGAGGGTAACATTCCTTCAGTTAGAATCTGTTTTACCGATCACTGAGCATGGTACATTGCTGCAATTTTTTAAAACTATACTGTGGATAGGACAAGCTGTCACAAAAGTGAGGGAGCAGGATGATTTCACTGATTTATTGTTGAAAGGAGGGTAAAGATAGACAGGAGTCCAAATTAGGCAGCTGATCCGGCCGGCAGGCAACAGAGGCTGGAAAGCAATGACCGAAAACCACATTGCAACATTGACAAACTGACCGAGGAACAAAGGAGAGAGTGACTCATGAGGGAATGAGGTGCAGGTGAGGAGGTGGGCGGAATTAATTACACTGTTGTTGTTGTAAGTTTTGTTTCTGGTGAGGCAAGTATCCTCCACCCTCTGGCCCATGACCTAAAAACTGGTTGGAGCGTTGTCATTCAAATGCATTGGAGAAGAAGAACAAGGAACCTTAGTTTATTATATGCAGAGGGTAACATTCCTTCAGTTAGAACCTGTTTTATTGATCACTGCTGCAATTTTTTTAAACTATACTTTGGATTGGACAAGCTGTCACAAGAGTGAGGGAGAATGGCAACAAAGAATGGACCCAAATGCAAACAGTCGAGGAAGCAGGATGATTTCACTGATTTATTGTTGAAAGGAGGGTAAAGATAGAAGTCCACATTAGGCAGCTGATCAGGCCGGCAGGCAACAGAGGCTGAAAAGCGATGACCGAAAACCACATTGCAACATTGATGAACTGACCGAATAACAAAGGAGAGAGTGGCTGATGAAGGGAATGAGGTGCAGGTGAGGAGGTGGGCGTGGAAAGCCAGGCAGAGCAGCAGAGTGAGAAAAACTGTAAGATGCTGCCTCCCATATTGTGACATATCGGAAAGGTGTGGGGGGAGGGGGTTTCAGACGTTCAACCATCCAACAAACACTTTCCAGAATTTTTTTGGTTGAGAGGTAAAATGTCTTCAATAATCTAAAGCTAGTTGTTTATAACTTAGTAGTCCCAGATATACCATGACTCTGGTGAAGGAGAATCTACATGGAAATAGCCACCTGGACAGGAATAACATCACCAGGTGTGACATAATTTCACTTTTTTTTATAATTAAAAAATTGTTTCATAGAAAAGTGCAGATTGTTCAATTGTTCATTGTCGGTTGGATGGTTGAATGGTTAGCTGGGAAACAGGAGATAAGCAGAGGCAAAAGTCTTTGGTTTGGGCATTACATTACAGCATCACCACAGCACTACTGACCTCAGGCCTGACGGAGCGAGGAGCTCTCCGGTGACTATATCAAACAGAAATATAAAAGGAAGCGGATAATTAATGTACAACTAAATGAGACACAATCAGATATAATTTAAAAAGAGTTAAAAACAGCTGTGTTAGTAAAACTCACTCCTTTGGGGATGGAAAGCGTTGTTTGGAGATTTGAGTGTCACAGTTTACAGTGGTGGTGTTGCGTCTATTGGAGGAGGAGGGAATCACACTATCAGTTTTTGTCTGTGCTTGCTATTAGCTGTCTGATGTACGTAGTAGAAAAACATTGTTAGACACTTACGAATAGCCAACACTGATGTTTGCAGCATTGCCTTGATTTCTGCAAGGGTGATACATTTTATTTATATTAATCAATATTTTAAAATGTATTTCTTACAAGTGATCAATATAAGAGGTTTGCCTAGGGCTGGGCGATAAAACGATAACGATATGTCTCGCGATAGACACGTAATCAATATCAATAGAAAATGCGGTCGATAAAATGTTCCAAAACCAGAGATTGTGAAGCAAGTTTGGTTGCATGAACAAAGGCACTCGCTCTCTGGTAACCTAGCAACGTAGGGAGTGACACTCTAACAGCCAATCATGTAACAGTATCATGTTTGGTTGCGCCACATCACTGTCTCGTGTTCTTCAATAACAGAACCGGCGTGGAGTGATAAGTGGAAAGTGAGTGCCGCAGCGAGCGAGGAAATTGTTGATAAAACAAAAGTCAGTCATGCCAGTTTTTGGGGATTTTATAAGTCTGACCGTAGACAGACCAATGTCGTCAGACCGTCGTCCCCACCAACACTGGTACTACCACAAACTAGTTTTATCACCTTAGCCGCGCTCACACTTTGGAGCACAGCCGTATTTGCCAGCAACGTCCAACAACATCTGCAGCTGCTACACCGCACAAGCAGCAGACCGCCGTGGAGAGGTACTCTGCATCTGCGCCTTACTAAACGATACAAAGAAATAACGGAGGCAGACATGTCTGTTCAGAAGCCAGGTTACCAACCTAGCACTAAACCTGCAGAAAATAGTTTCTCAGGTTTCTTATATTTAACATTTTGCACTATTTTATTACACTTTATGAAGCATTTCTTACTTATTCTTTAAGTTTGCACCTTAATGTTAAGAGATAATTGTTAAGTGTTCGTTTTGATTTTAGACCTATGTTTACATTTTAATTATTTGAGTGTTTTCCATGGTTGTGTTGACATTCCTGCTTTATAACTGAGGGGATTATAATCAGAGGAAGGTTAAGTTTAAAATAAAAATGTTTAAATTTAATATATATTTTTCTCCTGGTCCTTATTTTAAATAGGTCATAAAAAATATCAATAATTATCGATATCGACCGATATGAAACACTTATATCGCGATACAGTTTTCAGCTATATCGCCCAGCCCTAGGTTTGCCCTACTGAAAATGGTAGAAATGTAAACATAGGGCAATTCATCTGGGGATTGAAAGTGAATGGTTATTTTTGGGTGTTCTTACCGGGAGAATCGATTCCAAATGGACCCCCTGTATGAAAAGCAGTGTTATACCTTTTATTTATATACTTATGTATTGGTCTCCTGTATTTGTCCAATTTTTAAAACAAGCAGTGTGCTGACATACCGTTTTTCTGGTCTTGGAGGTCTCTCCCTGTCTTCAGGCTTTCTCCTGGACATTTCAATGAATAGAAATGATTTCAAGTAAAACAGATTACAACTCATCAGTGATTTTATCATGCATGATATGAGACCAACAAAAGAGATTGGTCTTGAGGAAACTTTGATAATGCTTACCTGGATAATCTATCCCACAGTGATCTCCTGTGAAAGATGGAATTGCAGAGAAGGAGATTTACTTGCTTTTAGTTGAAAAGACAGGATTTGTGTTTATAATGACAGATAAGATAGTTCGGGCAAATACATGATTTCGTTAGCTGATAGGCATCAGCTTATTTATCCATGCTTAAATCATTGGTTCATACAGCAGCACTGTGGTGCTATCAACTGATTAGTAACGTCTAATCATACAAGTTCACGAAGCAAACATTATAATCTGACTTTTCTTACAATTACTGAATACAGTAACCATTTCTTATGATGGTTATTTCCTTGGCATAAGCATTCCTGACTGAAAACTTCTCATCAATGACGTCATCATTACACATTTAGGTTTACCTACGTACCTCTTCTCTGGACGAGGTGGTGGTCTAAGCTGGTCGTCAGAGCGCTTCCTGTTGGTCAGATATATTTTTTTACAAATACACGTTGACTTTTACATTCTACAATAAACAACTAATAGCACCAATAGCACTGGTATCACCCATCTCCATTATTGTATTATGTATTTACCTCCTCCTATAGAAGACCACTCCAAACACTGCAGCTAGGATGATTACAACCAGGACTAGAGTTGACACTGCAATGGCTACTGACCGAGAGCTTGATCCTGGCAATGTAGAAACATTTAAGGCTCAATTACATGTATTAGTAAATATAATATATAAATGTAATATACACAACTCAGTGTATGATATAACTGCATAACCAGACATGAACACAACAGATGAATTGTGTGGCTCTAACCCTTTACAGTCATCTGGACTGTGCTGGCTCGTTGTTTGCCGAGCCAGGAGACAGCAGTACAGGTTAGGTTTTTGACCCCGTCTCCTCCAGCAGCCGTGAACGTGATGGTGGAGGTCGTCTCCCAGATGCCCTGCGGCGTCCAGGTGTGCGTGACCTCGCTGGTGAGGTGAGGGACACTCCATGAGAACACTGGAGGATGTGACGGACATGTGTGCGTCACAGAACACGAGACAGTAATCGTTGAGCCAGCATCAACTTCTGCTGGAACTGAGGTCATCACTGGTTTTTCTGGGGACGCTGAGCATGTGAAACACAAAGCAGAGTGCATTTGTTTTTTAGAAAGCAAGCAGATCAATAGCTTGGCACATTTAAATAAAATTAATAATAAATTCCAGACCTTTCATAACAATAAATACGCAGCTATTGTTGAATCTGTATCTTTCCATGTTAGCTCTCTCTGCATGGAAACAGAAGGGCCCATTGTCAAAGGGTTTGATGTCATCAATCTCTAATGAGCAGTTTCCCTCATTCAGCTCTCCTAATAGTCTGGTGCGGCCCTTGAAATGGTCAACCACAAAGCTCTGGCCATTATGGTAGATGACATCATTATTTCTTTTGGACCAGATGCCACGCGTGAAAGGCTCATCTTCCTTGTACGGGATGCTGCAGGGAATCACCACACAGGAGCCGGTCAGGGCGCTGAATCTGAAAGGGACGTCAGCAGCCTGATCATGGAACGCTGTAAAGAGAGAAATAAGTCATGATGGGATGACTGAAGAAATCACTTCACTTGTGAAATAACATGGCAGCAAAATAAGTTTTGAGAAAATGGAGAGGTACACCCACTGTCATTTTCATATGGATCTCTCACATATTCTGGAGGAAAGAAAATGATAATAAGCAATTATTAAATAAATCTTCAAATGTTAGCTCATCATTAGACCAAAAGTTTGACATTTTGGGGAAACTTCTTCTTTCAAGCTTTCTCCATAAAGTTATTAGGGAATATTGATACAACTCCCATATACGAGTGATATATAATAAGAATAGCTCCCAATGTCTTGACCACTGTGTATGACATGTAGGAACTCACTTTTTATATGAAGGGTTTCAGAGTCTGAGGTCTCGCCAGTAACAAACTGAGCAATGCAGGTCAAAGATTTACCGTCATCCTCAAGAGAGCCAATAAAGGTTAGATTTGACACTGTGATAAAGGTATTGCTGGAGTTCTCTTTGGTTTTTAACGAACTCTGCATGTCTTCGTAGTTCCACACAATGGTTGGTTTATTTTTCTTACATTTGTAGGAAACAGAACAAATGACACTCTTTGCCACACCCTCTGTTGCGTCGCCAGGCCGCTCAGTCATTCTGATGCTGTTATATGGACCTGAGCAGGAATTCGATAGTGAGGCTTATTTGCTAAACAGGATAATTTTCATTTGACTTCAGTTAAAACATGATCTCATATTGTACTTACATTCAACATTCAGCTTGAGCTCACTTGTTTCTCTTTGACCCCCAGTGTAGCTAACAGTACACTTCACACTCTGGTCCTCTTCTTTTACAGCCCAGGTTCTCTCTACTGTCCTTTCCCAAATCCCATCAGTTACCAAAGTGTCCGTAATGAGATCTTCTCCAGGTATACCACTTATGGTCAGGGTGGGGGGAGCAGAGATACATGTATGGCGCACATTGCAGGACACTGTGCTCTCCTCTCCCACCCTGGGGATACCTATGATGCTCACCTGTGGTTCCTGTGCTTGGTCTATGAAATCAAAGTAAGAATGGTCATTTGGAGAACAATCTTTCTTGGAATTTGAATTGAATTGACATCCAGATACTTACCTGAAACAATAAGTTGAGAGGTTTTTTCATAAAATGTGGGACCCAGGCTTTGGTAGGAGGTGATAGGGTGCTTGTCCACCCATGGGTAAAGTCTGTCCTGGTTATGTTACATCTCCAGCCTCTCGATCTTAAGACTACAATTCTTCTCCCCCACAGCTCCAATCAAGCTGGTTATCCCGTTAAACTTACTCATAATATTCTGTTGCTCATCAAATACAGGTGAGTACCCATTGCTCTGGAACAAGTACCATATAACTCGGAGGTCAGCAGGCTGGGAATTACTGTAGGTGAATGTGCAAGGAATGATGATACATGAGTCTCTCATGCCTGTGATGCTGCGGGGGGTGGTGAAGGACCAGCCGCGAGACAGCATGTTTCCTGTAAAAAGAGGAAACATTTGAAGCAAAGTCGCAGAGCTTTTTAGAAGCAGTTCAAGAAAAGAGTCGTGTTTCCACTGAAATTGCTTCATTTGAATGATTTTTAGAGGCAGTAAGAAGTTAAAGAATCCAGTATTTCACAAGATAATAATTGATAAAAGTCATAAATAAGTGTAACAGAATTATAATTTATGTTCTACCTTCCCTTTAATCCTCGTTTGACACCCCATGCTGAGAGTTATTGTTTTAAACAAACCAGCACTGTGAAATGATTTTATGGTAAAATGGCAAAATGTGAAGAATGAATTACATTTGATCAAAATATATTTCAGTTCTATTTCAAACTTTGTTGGTGATTCAGTTAAAATGCAGAGCAGCTCTGGCATATGACTGCTACAAAGGCAACATATACTGGTATATAGGAAGATGATTATTATTTCTACTCACTCTTTACTTGGAGGGTGATGCTCTTATCCTGCGTCCGTCCTCCAGGGAATCGTGCGTAGCATGTCAGAGATCGTCCATGGTCGTTAGCTGATGCTGTGAATGTCAGTGTGGAGACAGTCCTCCAACTAGTGGTTCCACTTTTGCTGGTATCAGTGGAGGCTGGCATGCTACCATAGTTCCATGTCAGGGTTGGTATATCTTTGGAGCATGTGTATGAGGCAGTGCAGGTTACTTTGCTTGCCTGTCCCTCAAGAAAATCGTCTGATGTATGGCTGATAGTCAACGCTGAAAAGGAGCCTGAGATACAAATAGTAAATGTTAACATTTTAGGTCCGCAAAAAAGAAAAATGTTTTTATTCTTGTATATGCATCACGCACATTTCGCATTTAAGGTTTGAGTGGCTGTTACAGTGTGACCGCCCATGTGTCTGACGGAGCACTGCACAGTTTGGTGGTCTCTCTCTATGTTTAATATGGTCGTCAAGGTGGTTTTGGTTGTGCCATCAGACCCTGAGCTATGACTTAGACTGTGGCTTCGCAGTGGGATGTTGAGACTCAGATCCGGTGGAAACAAGGAACAGGTGTGGGAAGCGGTGCATTGCACTGTCACAGACTGTCCAACCTTCCTGTCTCCATAAATCGTAATACGAGGTTCCTCTGCCCTGTCTTAACAAAGGAAATGTGAAGAATTATTGAGGAAACTGTATATACATCCATCTAAAAATGTATCTTTTTCTAAGCTCACCTTGATTACTTACCAACTACTTCAATCATTACAGTTTTATCCCAGAATTTATGGGTGTATTTCCCAATATAGTCTGGATCTACCCAGGGGTAAATCTTCTGTCTGTGGTGAACCCACGTCACTGGCTTGATTAAAAGGTCACAATTTCTCCCAGATCCAGAATTAGGTGTCCATGTTATACCTTTAAATTCATCAATTTCATCCCTAATGTCCCAATCTTTACAAACTACAGGATATGAGTGGCTCGCATACTGGTACCAAGCCACACGATCTGGTCTGCGAGGTGGATTCTGATAGTAGTCAAAGGTGCAAGGAATTAATAGGCAGGAACCCTTCAATCCTCTGATATTGGTTGGCATATATACATGCCAACCTGTGGAACTGCAGAAAGTATATCCTGCAAGAGCACAAATATGCATAAGGAACATTACAGAAAATAAAAAATAAAATTTGGCCAGTTTTTATATGTTTAACAAAAATTGAGTAGTAAAAATTGATTTACCTAGAATACAGAAGCTCAGAAAAAAATGGCTAAATCCAGACATCTTGTGAAGGGTACCATATAACCTAAAATATGTACAGTGAACACCTTAGTATTATGCATTTAAAATTAGAAAATAAAATAAAATAGAATACATATCTGTGATTCTTTTTTTCAAAATCATCAAAAGTACCCGGCTCCATAAAATTCAAATGTTCCAATAAAACAAATCTCATTTATCCTACAGATCCAATCTTCAAGGGGTACTCAAGAAATTTAGTGTTGAATTTTCAAAGTTTGGGGACTCACATAGGACAGATTCAAAGACTCAGAAAGGAACAATCAAAATCAAAGCAGAAGAGGCCAAGATATCCTGTCTTGTTTCAAGCTCGAGAAAGCCACTTTTAATTCTTCAGGGTGAATGTCTGCAGATGTTTTTGGGTGAAGTATCAGTTTAAAAGTTTTGCCCATATTTTCTGCAACCGTATAAACAATTTAACCAGAACAGATTTTTGGAAAAGAAGTGAGAACCCAACAAAACAATGGGAGAAAAAGTAAAGAGAGCACACACGTGTGTCCATGTTTGTACTTAGTAGCCTAAAAATCATGTGATTTCATATATGTATACTCAGGGGCGTAGCACCAGACCCTGGGTCCTATGCATAGGCAGTCCTGATGGGCCCCCATGTTCCTCAATAATAAGTATTAACTGAAATGCTTAGAGTAGCCGGATAACACACATTTCAAACCTCCTTTCTCAACATTCTCTAGCCTACTTTACTGTGGTTACTACTACATTTTGTTGGTTTTCTCTGTACCTTTACTTGCCAGCCTGCGTATTATGGTGTCTCTCTGATCATCTGTTAATTTATCTGGCCATAGTCCTGGATCCTCTGGCAAAAACTGGTCTACACTGCTCTGCCTACTTTCCAGTTCCTCAGCTCACATTTCCACACTGTGTTCAGAGCAACACTCAATCAGTCCTTGCGGGCGACCTCCAACAACATGGAGTTGCGGTGGAAGATGCGGAGCAGCAAGCACAAGACCGTCAGCTCTGGAAACAACTGGTTCATCTCGTCGGGTCAACGCACAGGGATGGGATACACCCCTACGCATCGCAGGAGCCAAATAGATAGATAGATAGCTCAGAGCAACACTCATGCTCCTTGCTGTCTTCACTCCCATCATCCTCAATCACATCTTCTCTATCATCTTTCTCTATGAAGGATACATCTGATATAAACCTCTTATCCTAATTGTAACCTAATATAATAAAACACACTAAGATGTTAGTGTTACTTAACACCTTTCAGTCAAAATGGCTAAACATGGTTTGCTTTAATTTTGATATTTGCTCACCTTGTCTCAAATCCAAAGAGAAGGATGAGGGGTCTGTTGCTCCCTGGTGTGACAGTTTCTGAAACTGAGTGCCACGTGTTTCACAATGTTTCTAATAAATCTGACATAACTATAATGTTGATATGTATCTACCGATGAGCTACCAAGCCTGACACTGATTAGCCTATTATTGCTAATTATAGACATTATAGCATATTAAAGTGATGGTTCGGAGTTTCACCCTAGGGACCTTTGCACCATGACCTTGAGCCAAACACCCCCCCCAGAAGCTTTTTTCAGCTGGGTCTAACATTGGGAGAGTTAGCGTAGAGCAGCGTTATCAGCTGAATAGCTTAGCGCAGGGGCTAATGGACCCAGGTTTGTATCTCGTAAATGACCCTACTAATAATGCCCGAAATGATACCAAACTTCTACTGTAGTACAAATAGGTTATGTACTCATAAAACGATGGATTGGAAAGTTTGTAAGTACACCAGAAGTGTATGTAAATAACACTTGCCTGCTGGCTTCTGCTCTCTGCTGTTGTTGTTGCTGCTGTAAGACGAGTGCTTAGGGCTGTCTACAAATTACAACACCGAAAAGAGATGCAACAAAAATATTTTTTAATTTAATTTTTTTTTTAACTAAGTGCTATAGTATAACTAGCAGGAGACAAGTAATAACTGAGGTAAGTTTGGAGACATTACCTTATTTAATCATTAAATTAATAAATATTTTTGTTGTATCTCTTTTCGGTGTAGTAATTTGTAGACGGCCCTAAACACTCCTCTAACTGCAGGTAGCAGCAGCAGCAGCAGCAGCAACAGAGAGCAGGAAAGTGTTCATAAACTTCTGGTGTACTTACAAACTTTCCAATCCATCGTTTTATGAGTGCATAACCTATTTGAACTAGTGTAGAAGTTTGGTATCATTTCGGGCATTATTAGCAGGGTCATTTACAGATACAAACCTGGGTCCATTAGCCCCTGCGCTAATAAGCTATTCAGCTGATAACGCTGCTCTACGCTAACTCTCCCAATGTTTGACCCAGGTGAAAAAAGCTTCTGGGGGGTGTTTGGCTCGAGGTCATGGTGCAAAGGACCCTAGGGTGAAATTACTCCAAACCATCACTTTAATTTAAAATTAAACAAGTTTTAAATTAGGCTATTACAGTGGTGTGTTGTATGCAAACAGCATTGCTAGTGTAGTTTATATATTTAGCCTTTACCTCAGATTACATGTATAACCAAATTATCATTTTAACGTTTACGTTCTGCTCTTTCAATGGGTTGTCTCAGTCCGTTTTTAGCACTAACGGTCGCGGAGATATTCAAGCAGTTTAGCACGTTTTCTAGTTTGTGCTCACCTCTTTTTGAAAAGAAGTCAGTTACCAATTGTTTCCCCTCGTTTCGTTTTATCTCCTTCTCCTGTCTTTCCTTTCTTTTTAGCAGCCTGATTTGGCTTTCTTTCAGAAAGACATTAGGCTTGTTCGAGATGAGCCAGATCTGCGCAGAATCGATCACCGGTGATCGCTGCCCAATGCATGCCGGTTAGATTTGTGTCCGACTTGATCCCGACTTGCTCTGACGTCATGCACACGTGGGCAACAATAATCTCACGAGACCAAGGCGGCCGCAGTTCTGAGACGCAGGTAGCACAGTTGCTTTTCACCAACTGCAAGAGCCATAGACAGTATATAATGGACCAATAGACCCCGTTGCTCTGGACGGAGACCAGTGAAGGCTATTAGAAGCACTTTTCCGGTGATCTCTTGCTTTACTGCGCAGCCTCCAACTAACAGAGACAACGTAAATGTGACGTGAGCAACGTTTCTGAAAGTTGTAAGTCTTCTGGTAGCTGTGACAAGAGAAATCTCAATCATTTCCAATCTTACAGAGACGGAGAGCGTAGGTATATGTAAGGAGATAACATAAGCACAGGCTAATTATTGCTAACTAACATGCTAGTTAACATTAGTAATTAAACCTAAACAGCTAATGTAAGTCGAAACTGCCTGCGAGCTTCTCCTGTACTATACGGTAATTCCTCTACTGTGTGACAGTAAGTCACTTGGTTATGACACAATCGTTAGCTTATTTTTACAAAAACGTCTGCTTCGGAGCTATAACGTGAGGTACAAGTTAATGGAGCCTTTTATACATTCTCGTGTTTCTTTAGAAATAAACAATGGACAAATAGAGTCTTTAAATGCTTCAGATGTAAAGTTATTCGCAGTCAAGTGACGTAAAAAAAAAATGGTGGTCAGTGTAAGAGGTGATCGCTTCGTAGCAACAAAATGGCGCCATCGGAGGTTCGCGTTCTGAAGCGAAGCTTACCCCCTTGGCAAGAGCCAGGCGGACGCAGGTGGACCCAGTGCATGCTGGGAAACGCCGGCCTCTCAGCTGATCGAACAGCTGATTGGTTCAGAATCGACTCAACATGATGACGTTTTATATAAACTTTTTATTGATTTGGGGATTTTAACTGTGATTTGTCTGATTTAAAAGCTGATTCTGTACAGAACACATGTTGTGTGGCGGATAGTTACGTTTAGAAGTCAGAGAGACTTAATCGGTTGAGATTACAGATCATCTAAGTCTGTTAGACTAATTAAAATCAGCAACAGATCACATGTAGAGAATCTTGACAGCTAATCTGTCATAACAAAAACAACTGGAGACTGTGTACGTAAACTGATATATGGGTCTGATGAAATTTTATTAAATCGGAATCGGACCACCAGTGTTTCTGTCACTTCCTGTTCAGCCTGAATGCTGCTGGAATCAGCTGGAAAACTGTCCGACTTGAGAGCGGACTTTTGTCACCGCCCCCGGCTGCTGCCGCCTGCTCTCGTCTACTTTACAGGCGAGGCGCAGTTCATGAACTGCGGAAGGAAGTGACACAAACACTGTGGTTCGATTCCGATTTAATAAAATGTTATCAGACCCATATATCAGCTCCTACACAGTCTCCAGTTGATTTTATTATGACAGAGTAGCTGTCAAAATTCTCTACATGCGATCTGTTGCTGTTTTTAATTAACAACAGACTGTAGATGATCTGTAATCTGAACAGATTTAGTCTCTCAGACTTCTTAACATAACTATAAGCCTCACTACATGTGTTCTGTACAGAATAAGCTTTTAAATCAGACAAATCGCAGTTAAAATCCCTCCGATTCAAAATCAATAAAAAAGTTTACATAAAACGTCATCATGTTGAGTCGATTCTGAACCAATCAGCTGTTCGATCAGCTGAGTGGCCGGCGTTTCCCAGCATGCAGTGGGTCCACCTGCGTCCGCCTGGCTCTTGCAGTTGGTGAAAAGCAACTGCGCTACCTGCGTCTCAGAACTGCGGCCGCCTTGGTCTCGTGAGATTATCGTTGCCCACGTGTGCATGACGTCAGAGCAAGTCGGGATCAAGTCGGACAAGAATCTAACCGGCATGCATTGGGCGGCGATCGCCAGTGATCGATTCTGCGCAGATCTGGCTCATCTCGAACGAGCCTTATTTCTACAGCAGAAGTTTGCGCTCCACCAGACGCTCAACCAGTGTTGCCAGATCTCGCGAGACAAATAAGCAACCAGGCCTGTGAAAACAAGCCCAAAACAAGCGACTTTTTCTACGGACCCCTGGGAAGAGAAAAATAAATAAACTGTGTGCACGGTTTTACAATCCGTGGGGACAGATTGTCAATTTACATCCATGTGGAAAGATTGGTAAACTGTGTGCAGTTTTGCAAAACTGTACACACGGTAATTTATTTATTTTTCTCCCCCGAGCTTCAGGACACTGACTACAATAGGGAGTTAAACCACCTTTTAACATTAGAAAACTGATGGGATATCAAATATAGACTGATGTACCAAGTACATTATATACACATGTGTATAAAATAACCTTTGATAATTAAAATTTGCATAATACCATCCTGAATTCACAAATTCTTTATTTATTATTGCAGGGACTGCAGAAGATCCCATTTTTAAATAACTATAACCCAGAAACAGTAGAAATTATTACGACGGGTTGAATCCATTCTTTTATTCCTCTTTTTCTCCAAGTCTTTGTTATATTTCTTCCCGTATTTCGCCCACTTTGCCCCGGGCATTTGTTCCTCCAAAAACTCTCCTACAGTCCATTCACCATCAGTCGCGACTCGCGCATATTTTCATTCAGTCACTCACTGACGTTTTCCTAAACAGAAAAAACTGATTGCCCTGCTCTGCCTCTGATTGGGTAGTACTCGTTGCCATCTGGGTCAGAGCCAATTAGAAGCAGGATGTGGGTGGGAAAAAACTCTGCTGTCTCCTGTGTGTATGGGGAAAGGGGAGGGACAGAGGGAACAGGCAAGACTGCTTGAGAAGTTATTACGGAGCTGGGAACAAGCCCAAATAAGCAACTAAACTTCAGAAACAAGCCCAAAAAAAACGCGACCCGCGACTACCAATATTTGTAAGCGACTTTACAGAAAAACAAGCCCAAAGTCGCTTATAATAAGCGGACTTGGCAACACTGCGCTCAACTGATCTAACGTAAACAAAATGCATGCAGATGGACTAAACCATTTGGCGCATTAGCAAGGGGTGGCTGAGACCTTAGATAGTCTTTTTTGTATACAACATTTAGTCAGTCAATCAACTAAGTTATTCAGCAAATACACTAACTTTTATTTAAATTTGAAATTGAAATTTGAAATGAAAATATCCAGGTAAAATAAAATATATTCCAGACTTTTCAAGGGCCCTCTCTCCCCTTGGGCCCTGGTAATCAGTGTTGGTTTTACCCCCAGTCCGACGCCCCTGTGTCAGAGTGATAGAGAAAGACATATCTCTATGGCTCTGCCCTGTGTATACTGATAAATAGTACCAACACAATAACACCATATGCATTTGCTGCAATAAAATATCACATTCAATCTCGTATGTATTTATTTAAGTTAGACAGAATACTGACAAAAATAGGCAGCAATGGCAAACGAGTTGAAGACAACATACATAAATACATGTATTTATGTATTTAGAAATTATGTAAATTAATATTGAAATAATGTAAATTAATAATCTGTATGTATACAGATTATTAATTGACATGGTTAAAAAAACATCTAAATCACAGTAATGCCATAGATACAAATAAAACCTAATTTTTTTTCAAAACAAACCACATTATGTTGTTTCTAGAATAAAAAAAGCAATTTTTAGACTGAGATAATTCCTAATTTCTGAAGCAGTTACATTTTTGAAAGTTCTAAATTTAGGCCAGTCATTGTTAATATGACATAAAAAGCCATAACAAAGCAGGTAGACAAGGTAGACTTTGCAGACAAAACCAGATATGGTAACAAGCTAAATCATTTCAGCCTAAAAAGATATTATTTTGTACTGATATATTTTGAATATGACACAACATGCAAGAGTGGTTTCCTGTACTTAAAACCTGTTTCAGATTTCTAATAAAAACCAAAGTCTGTGCTACTTTCTGTCAGTAACTACATTTTAAGGAAGCCATGATATCACAAAAACTCAGCATTTCAGCATTTAAACTAAAATAAATTTATAAGATGCAGAAAAAGGAAAGCTTCTTTAACTTTTGATATGCTCTCTTTAAAATCCGAATGACTTACCTTCAGAGTGGAATGTTTATGAATTGTTTTACCACCTTTTAAAGTTTCTAACCACCCATCATTCTAAGAAAACTCCCTGGGGGAGGGTAATTTGCCTAACAAAAGGAATATGCTGCTTCCTGTAAAAGATACTGATCAACTCCCTCTCTAGATAGGTTAAGTCTTATTTACAATAAATCATGTCTTTGATTCTCGATATGTACAGCTTTTCCCATTACAAAGCCATATTTATTATCTCATTTAATTTAGTTAATGACTGTGAGATATGAAATGCACCAGCACCGTATGGATATATGTATGTAGATGTATTTAAATGATTTAAAGAAGAAGACATTGTTTAACATTTTGGTAAATACACTTTTTCACTTTCTTGTTGAGAGTTAGATGGGAAAAACTAGTCTTCTTTCTTGTTTTCTTCATTTTTTGCCTTTGGTATTTATTAACTTCAACCTCACTATGACATTTGGATTATGTTTCAGGCCCAACAATAGTGACATCCTGCCTAAACAAATGAATATACTGACTGAACAAAGTTGCATACTTACTGTTATGCAGAAGTCATTATATTTATAATAAATTATAATATACTGTATGTATATATATAATATCATCAATTTATAAGACATAATTAAATATATTTTGATTGAGATGATCATAGTAGTCATGTACAACAAAACTGCAGTCATCAGATGCTCTTATTACAAAAGATCATAATGAATCCGATTAGATTAGTTTGGTGGTGTTTTTCAGATGTTTCCATAGATGTTGAGGTCTGCAGTGTTCATGTAATCGTCACCATCACCAAGGTCCTGTGAGAGATTGAGGTCATTATTGTCACAGATGTTAATAGCGCCTGTATGTAATTCTTGGGAAATAAATCGGCTAATTAATAGTACCTCTTGGTAATTGCAGGATTTAGGCTGGCTGAGGCCCATTAACAACAGCAGCAATAACAAGAAGACAAAGAAAAAGAACGCCATAAGATATTGCTGTACTACAATATATGATATCTATATTGTATCAATTGCTCAGGTTCAGGAGTAAGTCAAGTACCTTTTGGGGGATGGGAAACGAGCCTTGGAGGCTTTCTGGTCGGCACAGGATTTTGAGTTTAGGTTTTTAGGCCTGTGAATTAAAGTTCACGTCACCACACACCTCGGAAACCAAAAATGTACTTCTTAATTTTCTAACGTTTAAGATACTTACATATTACCCCAATCCACAGTTTCCCCTTTAGGCCTTCTGTTATAGTGAAAAAGTACATAGTGTAATAAAAATCAAGATTTTGATGCGGAAAACAAAATACAGATGTACTTGTTTCGTTATGACAAAATACTTTATCAAGTGTTAAATTTGATTTAACTGTGAAAACCACCATGTGAGGAAAAAACTTGTTGAGGCAGGCATGCTACGTCAATGTTTTTCATGTCTTACCTTGAAAATCTGCTCCACATAGACCTTCTGTGTAAAAAAAGAAGAACAGAAACTATGCAAATGTTGTGAGGCATAAAAATAAAAGCATAGATCTTATCAAGAATGTCACACATCTTTGTCTGCCCACACATGGAAATTACAGTGAGCCTGACCACTTAGCGGTCTATACTAAGCTGTGGGGAGATTACAGATCTAGTCACTAAAATGACATGAGGGTATTTGTAATAATAATAATAAAGATTTCAGATAAAGACCTTTGATCAGAACGAGATGGTCCTGGGCCGTCAGAGCGAATCCTAAAAGTTTCACACATTAAATAACACATCAGTACTGTACAATTAAAAGTTCCTATAACAGTGTTGGATGAGACAGAAAAAATAATTACAAACCGCTTCTTTTTTTTCTCACCTGCGAGAGAGCCTGGACAGCCGGTTCCACATGCTGATTATGACACATAATACAGAAACATATATTATGATAATGAAGGAAAATAATTGAATCATGTGATCATTAGTAGAGCTATATGAACTAATCTGCTTTACAACATTTTTACCTGCCATCCCCACTTTGGAGCTCTGCAATGCGTTTCCTTGAGAGAAAACAAAGTCATTGTATTGAGCAGCACATACTGTACACAAATGTGTTAAGCATAGAAACAAGTGCAAGAAAGTCATCCTTCGCTTAAAAATGTTATTACTTTTCTGATGTGCTCTGTTGGTCGGTTAATGTCAGTGTCCTGCATTACTCACTTGTATCTTTTCACCATGAAAATGCAGAAGACTGCAAAGATCACAGCTGTACCAATCACCGCCACCGTAGGAATGATGATGTGGTTATAGTTTTCTGTGCCTGCAAATAGACCGAGCCATATATGAGGGCCGTTCTTCACTTATATTGCACAAATGCCTAGCCCACACATCTTCCGCCGCAGGCTAAAAACACTTATTTCGACTGCACCTTTGATTAAAAAACTAAAACAAAAAACACTTACAGTTGCACTTTCAAGTGGCTGTTTGTAGTTTGGCTTATTCAAAACTAATGCACTTGCACTTACTTCTTGCTGTCCGGAGTTTGTACCTTCAAGGTTGAAAGCATTTAATTGGAAGTTGCTTTGGATAAAAGCGTCAGCTAAATGACGTGTAATGTAATGTAATGTAATGTACAACACATGGAAAGAGGACAGCATCCAGGATATGAACTTTACATAAAGAACATCTTCAAAATTCAACAACCGAGTGAAAAGATCTCACGTTTTACATAGAGTGTCACTGTTGCAGATGATGTCTTCGGTCCATTAAATTGTGCTGTACAGGTGACATCACTGTGATCATCCTTCTCCTCAGGAACGATGGTCAGGATGGACTCGGCCTCCCAGTAGCCAAAACCAGTTTTCTTGTGGACCTCTATTACATCATCTGCTGTGCCTCTACTCCATGTGAGTTTAGGCACATGGGAGGGGCAGGTATGAGTGACTGAACAGGTGATAGTGTAGGGACGATCTTGAATGGCCGTCTTTAGGTGACTCAGTTTAGGATTCGGAGGATCAGCTATCAATGAAAAAAAGACAGAGAGAAAATAAAAGACATATAGTTGGAATGTGGAAAATCGTATATATGTGTCAAATTTTGGAAAGTCGGTGACATACGGAGCATTGTGAACGTGACACAACTCTCCACAAAGGAGAACTTGTCAACGGTGGATGTATCAGTCTCTGTTCGTGCTAGTTCGATCCGGAAACAGAAAGGGCCATTGTCATGATCTTTAATGTTAGTAATTTCTAAAGAGCAGTTGTTCTGACCCAGATGTCCCAACAACTTTGTGCGGCCCCTAAAGTTTTCCAAGACCTGCGTGCTATCCTCGTAGTAGATGCATTGGGTTTTTATCAGTTGAACGATGCCAGATCCCTCTGAGTCTGGAGGTGGGCAGCTTCTCGTTAGGATGGGAGAATGAACAGGGTACCACAACACAGGATGTGACCAGGGCGTCAAGTTCTTTTACAACACTGGCCCTCCATTCTTCAGTAAACACAGGGCTGATAATAGCTGAAAGAGAGTTTTGGAAGTAACAAAGAAAGAAATGACTTCAAGGAGGTCTCTTTGACAGATGTTTTTGTGTAAGTGGGGTCTATGAATGAATGACATTGAAAACAAAGTTGACTAATTATATTACCTGTCAGAAACAGATAGAATATCCTCATCTTTCTATCTTTGTCCATATTTCTCTGAGGTTTGGGTGGTGTATTACACTGTGGGATGAAAAGAAACTACTTGAAAAATAAAATCATAAGCACTACTCCCACTGTATGCAAATTACAACACAGCTGTGTGGAACTTCTTCAAACGGCAGTAATCTTCTCTTACAAGAGCCCTTAATTTATACAGCAAATACTGGCATTATTAATGTCCTCATACATCTAAAACAACACATAGTACATGATTCAAATGTTCTCACCAAAAGTAAATAGTAGGCCAAAGTAAAAGAATTGCCTGCACTATTTCCGTTCATTCTCATGACTTTTTCCTTTCTTTTTTTTTTTGGGGGAAATTTGCACACACTTAGACAAACGATGATGAATAACTGTGAAAATAAAATCCTTAAATCGGGTATATAAAACCAAAACATATTGAATTGCTAAGCTGCATTATTCCTGAGCCCAGCAGTGTATTTGAAACTTCCAAACTGACATATTCACAGCAATTGTAGTAAACCAACCAGTATTCATTTGACATGCTGTTGTACCATAATTAAGAATAATGTTCTTACCTGATGAAGCTGCTGTCTGGCTGATCAGAGTGTCTGTTTCTCGTAAAAACACCTCCTTGAGAATGATGACATGCAGTGTGCTATTCTGCAGTTAAGTTGATAAAGATATGAACTCTAGAGGCAACAGAAAAAACTGCAGGCCACATGAGACAGTAATGTCTTTGATATATTTGTGTGGGGAACGTGAAAGCAGACGTAGTAGAGGCAGTAGCAGAAGACTTAATGGTGTAGAAAGCAGGGAGTGGTCTTTAGTTTACAGTGGCAGTAATTTAAAATTGATGCTCTCAGCAGACATTTCTAGATGTCTTCTGTATGTGTGCAATATTAGTGTTATTAGACCTCGTTCGTGTTTGCATAGAATAATTACTCCTGTTCTGTGATATTGTGTGACATTCATATTTCAAATATTTATACTTTGGGGGTTAACAGAGATGAAAGTATCTGTGATCTTATAGTTTAGAACATCAGAACACTGACACATTTTGTTGTGTCTGCTCTGCACGCCAGCAGATTGGGTTTTAAATGAAACAAAGACTAATCTGTTATAAGTGATGGCATTCACCTTAAATTTGAGGGAATTTGTATCCATATCAATTCAGCAGTGAACAGAATAGAGGACAGAAAGTAGGCGGACATGTTACCATAAACTAAATATATCTCTGTGATATGTAGACACTTCCCTGATGGTCACTGTTGCCAACTCTTTTCCAATGAAAGTAGCTAGCACCAGCTCCAAAAGTTGCTTAAAGTATGCTTATGGTGCGTTCTTTTTGTCCACCGAAGTCAATTTACGAGTTGTTTTCCGGAGTTACGAACCGGAATTTGCAAAAAGAATGCCACCGAGGTCATATATACAACTCGTCAAGTCGTCTGAACTCAGAGGACCCCGAGTTCACTTTCAAAGATGGCTACGTCGTGCATCACACGTAGTAAACATTGTGGTTTTCTAAAATTTTAAGCACTTTTGTCTTTGTTGTAACCAAATGAAGAAGTCGTACACCTAACACTGTATACTGCTACCTATAGGCATGTCTCTACAGTCTTATTAGGAGTTAAATACCGCCTAATTAGTTATTTTGTAGCTTGTGCAGCTGAAATTGGCTAGAGACGCTCGGTTGCTATATGACAACAATGGCTTTAAGCCGAGTCTTGAGCAGAAAGCAGAGCAGTAGCCTAACGTTAACGTTAGTCAAAACGTAATTTTCATGTATCAAACTGTGAAATATATTTGTGTAATATGTCAATAACTGGGTGAAAAGAATCCTAAATGTTACTAAAAATGTTACAAAAATCCATCTTTTCTCCGACTCGTAGTATTGTGTGACAAAAAGAACGCAACAACCCACGGTTATTTGTTTTTCGACATGAATGTGACGTCACACTCGAGCTACTAGTTGCGATTACAAGACAAAAAGAACGCACCAATATTTGTGACGTCATTACACAATAATTTGCATAAAGCTTAGTGGTTGTGTCAGCAAGGTAGATAGATATATAAATCGTTAGCCAAATAATCACAAACTAACTACAGGAATGTTAAATTACAATTATCACTTATGTAGCCATCTTTGAAGTAATAAAAAAAAAAAATCTACAAAGGGAGGTAGAACGATGAAGAATTTTTAGTTTTGGATTTATGGATTGGAGTAGGCTACTCGAAGCCCCGCTGAAGCAGGCTTCCTGTGCCGGTGCCAAGGGAAACTGGGAGCTGACTCCAGACTGGACTTGGTTATTGTTTAACACCTTTTTTTTTTTTTTTTTTTTTTTTTACATTTCTTGGGTCTTTCCCTCTGTGTTGGTGTGGCTGGAAATCCAAATCTAAAATAACTTAAAATTAGCAGACTTCCAATCTGTTACACTGCCTTTTACATTTAAGGAGACACGACCAGTTGAGTCTAAATTAAGTAATAGTTAGCCACAAGCAGCACTGTTTTGCTGGGTGTCATGGCCTCTGCTTAACTTCTCTGACCTCTCTGTCAGTGTGTGGCTGGGACTGATTACTCAAACAGAGTCAGGTGTGCCAGACCTGAGTGGAGCTTCACCAGCTGTGTCCTATTCTGCAATCAAGACTGCCTACAAGACCTCAGCACTTCCACACTCCCACTTCCTGAAGGTTGCTCACACTGTGTCAGTTCACAGTTCCTGCCTCAACACTGTACATTTTTAACTCTTTCCTAGCTGTGTTGTTCCACACCACCCTGGCACACATCATCACTCCTGGCTCCTCCTTGTCTGGACTCCCAACTTCAGTTCTCCACCTTTTGAATCTAGTTCCCTCCCTGCTCGCAATATTCAAGTTTGTAATAAATCTTGTTTCAGACTACTCCTGCATCCTGTCCCCCGTGTCTAGTGCTTTGGTTTTCTAGCTCTGGCGTAGCAATAGGTCTGGCAATGCAAGACTATCAGCTTTGAGACTGCTGACGGACTGGTGAAAAAACTTTCGGATTAAACATTGAAATTACCGTAAATGTGAAATGGATAAGACGACACCATGTGTTTCAGAATGTAACAGGAAAAGACAAATCTGGACTAGAAAAAATGAAAACGCAACCTAAATGCTGATGTGGGATGTGACAGGATTATAAAGTTATTCCTGATCAGTTTGGACTGAAGGAATTAAGCTTGTGTGCAGAACTGAATAGAACTTAGACCTTTGTAAAAAGTCCTCTCTGCTAGAGATAATGTTTAATTAGTAGCCATATCACATTAAGATCAATATGCATTAACTGACATTAGCTTCTCTTTTGGCTGTGATAGGGAAAAACGGAGCCCTGAAACAGAGATAGGATTGTTGTCCTCTGCTTACAGCCAGGGCCAAATACACATGAAAGCCATCTGTTTGATGTTACTTTAATCCCTTTTTATATGATACATCATTCTCTTGCTCTTTTATAGGATGCATCTCACATAAGTCATACACTGTATGATACAGTCCCAATTTTGAAGGTTTTGTAAAAAATCAAATAGGAGAATTCACCCCCCCCTCCCCATCTGAACCCAATATTTTGTGCACTGCCCCTAATACAGGGTGTATTCTGTGCCTCTGTCTGGAAGTGGACGGTTTTTGTTATTGAGGGAAAACATTCCTGAAAGTGAGTCAGAGAGCGAGAGAAAGTAAAACTGTCTCTGTTCCCAGTGTCACTGAGTAGAACTACTTGCTGTGCAGTTGTTGATGTTATTGAGGTAATATTAAGCCTACTGCATCTTGCCAGCGTGGACACTGCAGTTGTTGTTTACTGTAAGCTGTCTCAACACAGTAGGCCAAGACAGAGACTGTCTGAGCTATTTGGAATTTCACAATTTGGGTAAGTAGTTAAATCTAAAACTTGAAAAATGTGAAAATATTACAGCAGCATGAACAATGTGATTCATATGTTTAACCTAATTTTGAATATTTTGGTTTGGTAAAAGCCTGAACACGGTCAATGTTTTTTTTTTCTCTGTTATGTATTGTATCATAATTGTTTGTCAACATACTTAGAGTTCTTTCTTTTCTTTCACTTTATGTCACTGAATACAGAAAAGGAAGGAAAAAGAGAATCAAGTCAGATTACATGATGTAATTAAAGCTGTAGTGCGTAGTTTCTGCCGCCTTGTGAGGAATTCTAAGTAATGACAACAAAACTGTCCATTATCGCAAATAACACCCACCTCCCCCCTCCACATACACACACACACACACACACACACACACACACACACACACACACCCTTCTGCGCAGGAAAGTCACCAGACACCACAATCTTTTGCACATAGCCATACTGAGAAATACAGAGAGAGTTGTGTGAAGCTGAACGTCTTAATTAGCTTTGAAGCATCTCATTTGGCAATGGCTTGAATGTAACGGACGTTTATTAATATCAAAAAAGTTACGCACTGAAGCTTTAACATTTTAACCTTTGATAAGTGAAAATACATACAGTATAGGCCTATTACATATGAGGACATAGTCTCCTCATACGATATATGTATGATGTCATATACATACATATATGCATTCAAATCACTTCACTTTTGCAATTGCATTGTAATTGACATGCAAGTAAGTAATTGACATGTATTTGTATTAGGCTTTTCATAGACATGAATCTCAAGATTCTTTACAGTGGTACAAAACAACATACTTGTGGCCTTACACATCATTTTTTACCCAACTTCATTTTGTTTTTCTTGTCATTTAAACATCACAGTGTATTACACCACAAAAACCTCAGAGAAATATGGACACAAAGAGAATGATATTCTGTCTGCTTGTGGCAGGTAACACAATTGGTCACCTCTTTGTTTCCTATCTCATCCATTCATACACCCCACTTACATAACGTGTCAAAGAGACCTGCTTCAACTCATTTCTTTCTTTGTTACTTCCAAAACTCTCTTTCAGCTATTATCAGCCCTGTGTTTACTGAAGAATGGAGGGCCAGTGTTGTAAAAGAACTTGACGCCCTGGTCACATCCTGTGTTGTGGTACCCTGTTCATTCACCCATCCTAAAGACTCTCTGATCCTGCCCACCTCCAGACTCAGAGGGATCTGGCATCGTTCAACTGATAGAAACCAACGCATCTACTACGAGGATAGCACGCATGTCTTGGAAAACTTTAGGGGCCGCACAAAGTTGTTGGGACATCTGGGTCAGAACAACTGCTCTTTAGAAATGGCTAACATTACAGATCATGACAACGGCCCTTTCTGTTTCCGGATCAAACTAGCACGAACAGAGACTGATACATCCACCGTTGACAAGTTCTCCTTTGTGGAGAGTTGTGTCGAGTTCAGAATGCTCCGTATGTCACCGACTTCCCAAAATGTCATAAAACTGATTTTCTATGTTACAATAATTAGCCTCTTGCTTAAAATCTGCTTTTCCTTTTTTTTCATTGATAGCTGATCCTCCGAATCCTAAACTGAGTCACCCAAAGATGGCCATTCAAGATCGTCCCTACACTATCACCTGTTCAGTCCGTCATACCTGCCCCTCCCATGTGCCTAAACTCACATGGAGTAGAGGCACAGCAGATGATGTAATAGAGGTCCACAAGGAAACTGGTTTGGGCTACTGGGAGGCCGAGTCCATCCTGACCATCATTCCTGAGGAGAAGGATGATCACAGTGATGTCACCTGTACAGCACAATTTAATGGACAGAAGACATCATCTGCAACAGTGACACTCAATGTAAAACGTGAGATCTTTTCACTCTGTTGTTGAATTTTGAGAGGATGTTCTTTATGTAAAGTTCATATCCTGGATGTTGTCCTCTTGTGTTAATTTTGTTAGACGAGACTAAATATGTTCGCCAACAACCTTTTTTTCCATGACTAAGACGAGATGATGACGAGGCTGCGCCAATGTCCAAAAACGCTGACTAAGACTAAATTAACATGCATTATTGTTTACGAAAAAAGACAAGACTAAAATGTTTTGCATAAAATAAAAACTAAGATAAAATCTCTCTTCATTTTCGTTTACAATTATCTCTACTTTTTTATCATAAGATAGAATATTCAGCTGTTACTAGGGTTGGCTACCGAGACCTGGTGCTAATACAGCACTAACCGGTGCCTTAACGACCTTTATCTACCGGACCGAATAGCAACGCGGATTTCGGCGCCACTTAAATGTCTGCTTCTCTCTGTGCTCCTAAACAGACGTTAGAGGCAACCGAAATATCGCTGCATGGGATGCTAGTTAATACTACACTTGGCAGCTGCTTCCGTTAGCTAGCAGCTGGAGTAAAAACGGTTAAAATGCTGACAGCTAATACCCTATACCCCATAAAATACCCTTTTCCAATCCAGTGTTTTTTTTTTCTCGTTTAACAAAAATGTACTGGTGAAATAAGGAAGAGGCTCAATACTTATATTTCTTTATATCATTTATTTTTATATAACTATTTGACTGAAATGGTTATCAGAAATAATCTCAGAAGTAATTTGTTATTTAAAAAAAGACAAATGTTTTGACTAAAACTTGACAAAGATATATTGAGTTCTCTTTTGACTAAAACTAGACTAAAATGACGAGACTTTTAGTCGACTAAAACTTGACTAACAAAAAAAAATATGTGAATGACTAAATATGATTAAAACTAACAAGGACATTTTGCACAAGACTAAGACTAAATTAAAAATAGGTGACAACATTAACACTATTGTCCTCTTTGCATTTGTGCAATATAAAGGAAGAACTGACCTTATATACGGTTCTGTCTATTTGCAGGTTCCTACAGTTCCCGCCTCAACACAGTACATTTTTGAACTCTTTCCTAGCCGTGTTGTTCCACACCACCCTGGCATACATCATCACTCCTGGCTACCCCCTGTCTGGACTCCCAACTTCAGTTCCCCACCTTTTGGATCTAGTTCCCTCCCTGCTCGCAATATTCAATTTTGTAATAAATCTTCTTTCTGATTATACTCGTGCCTCCTGTCCCCCATGTCTAGCACTTTGGTTTTCTAGCTCTGGCCTGGCAATAGGTATGGCAATGCAATGCAAGACTATTAGCTTTGAGACTGCTGATGGACTAACTTTGGTGGCCCCTCTCGGATTAAAATTTTTTAAATGACAGTAAATATGAAATGGATAAGACGACGACCTGTTTCGCGACGCAGTGTGTTTCAAAATGTAACAGGATGTGACAAATATTGACTAGAAAATGAAAACGCAACCTAAATGCTGATGTGGGATGTGACAGGATTATAAAGTTAGTTCAGATAAATTTGGACTGAAGGAATTAAGCTTGTGTGCAGAACTGAATAGAACTTAGACCTTTGTAAAAAGTCCTCTCTGCTAGAGATAATGTTTAATTAGTAGCCATATCACATTAAGATCAATATGCATTAACTGACATTAGCTTCTCTTTTGGCTGTGATAGGGAAAAACGGAGCCCTGAAACAGAGATAGGATTGTTGTCCTCTGCTTACAGCCAGGGCCAAATACACATGAAAGCCATCTGTTTGATGTTACTTTAATCCCTTTTTATATGATACATCACTCTCTTGCTCTTTTATAGGATGCATCTCACATAATAGTCATACAGTCCAAATTTTGAGGTATTAGGGGGATTGTATTTTAGCTTTTTGTAAGTCAAAAAAGGGTCTGCTGAAGAAGCTTTTGTAAAAAATCGAATTTGTGCACTGCCCCTAATGCAGGGTGCATCCTGTGCCTCTGCCTGGAAGTGGGTGGTTTCTGTTATTGAGGGAAAAAGTGAGTCAGAGAGCAAGAGAAAGTAAAACTGTCTCTTTTCCCAGTGTCACTGAGTAGAACTACTTGCTGTGCAGTTGTTGATGTTATTGAGGTAATATTAAGCCTACTGCATCTTGCCAGCGTGGACACTGCAGTTGTTGTTTACTGTAAGCTGTCTCAACTTAGGACAAGACAGAGCCTGTCTGAGCTACTTGGAATTTCACATTTTTGGTAAGTAGTTAAATCTAAAACTTGAAAAATGTGAACATATTACAGCAGCATGAACAATATGATCCATATGTTTAACCTAATTCTGAATATTTTGGTTTGGTAAAGGCCCTAACATGGTCAATTCTTTTTTTCCTCTGTTATGTACTGTATCATAATTGTTTGTCAACATACTTAGATTTATTTTCTTTCACTTGAATCACTGAATACAGAAAAGGAAGGAAAAAGAGAATCAAATCAGATCACATGATGTAATTAAAGCTGTAGTGCGTAGTTTCTGCCACCCCATGAGGAATTCTAAGTAATGACAACAAAACTGTCCATGACCGCAAATAACCCCTCCCCCTCCCCCCACTCACCCAACACCACAACCCTCCTTCTGCGCAGGAAAGTCACCAGACAACACAATCTTTTGCACATAGCCATACTGAGAAATACAGAGAGAGTTGTGTGAAGCTGAAAGTCTTAATTAGCTTTGAAGCATCTCATTTGGCAATGGCTTGAATGTAACGGACGTTTATTAATATCAAAAAGTTACGCACTAAAGCTTTAACATTTTAACCTTTGATAAGTGAAAATACATACAGTATAGGCCTATTACATATGAGGACATAGTATCCTCATACGATATATGTATGATGTCATATACATACATATATGCATTCAAATCACTTCACTCTTGCAATTGTATTGTAATTGACATGCAAGTAAGTAATTGACATGTATTTGTATTAGGCTTTTCATAGACATGAATCTCAAGATTCTTTACAGTGGTACAAAACAACATACTTGTGGCCTTGCACATCATTTTTTACCCAACTTCATTTTGTTTTTCTTGTCATTTAAACATCACAGCGTATTACACCAGAAAAACCTCAGAGAAATATGGACACAAAGAGAATGATATTCTGTCTGCTTGTGGCAGGTAACACAATTGGTCACCTCTTTGTTTCCTATCTCATCCATTCATACACCCCACTTACATAACGTGTCAAAGAGACCTGCTTCAACTCATTTCTTTCTTTGTTACTTCCAAAACTCTCTTTCAGCTATTATCAGCCCTGTGTTTACTGAAGAATGGAGGGCCAGTGTTGTAAAAGAACTTGACGCCCTGGTCACATCCTGTGTTGTGGTACCCTGTTCATTCACCCATCCTAAAAAGAAGCTGCCCACCTCCAGACTCAGAGGGATCTGGCATCTTCCAACTGATAAAAACAAACGCATCTATTACGAGGATAGCATGCAGGTCTTGGAAAACTTTAGGGGCCGCACAAAGTTGTTGGGACATCTGGGTCAGAACAACTGCTCTTTAGAAATGGCTAACATTACAGATCATGACAACGGCCCTTTCTGTTTCCGGATCGAACTAGCACGAACAGAGACTGATACATCCACCGTTGACAAGTTCTCCTTTGTGGAGAGTTGTGTCACGTTCAAAATGCTCCGTATGTCACAGACTTTCCAAAATGTCATAAATCTATACTGATTTTCTATGTTACAATAATTAGCCTGTTGCTTAAAATCTGCTTTTCCTCTTTTTTCATTGATAGCTGATCCTCCGAATCCTAAACTGAGTCACCTAAAGACGGCCATTCAAGATCGTCCCTACACTATCACCTGTTCAGTCCGCAACACCTGCCCCTCCCATGTGCCTAAACTCACATGGAGTAGAGGCACAGCAGATGATGTAATAGAGGTCCACAAGGAAACTGGTTTTGGCTACTGGGAGGCCGAGTCCATCCTGACCATCATTCCTGAGGAGAAGGATGATCACAGTGATGTCACCTGTACAGCACAATTTAATGGACCGAAGACATCATCTGCAACAGTGACACTCAATGTAAAACGTGAGATCTTTTCACTCTGTTCTTCAATTTTGAGGATTTTCTTTATGTAAAGTTCATATCCTGGATGCTGTCCTCGATGCATTTGTACAATATAATATGGCTATGTCTATTTGCAGGTACAGAAAACTATAACCACATCATCATTCCCACGGTGGCAGCGATTGGTACAGCTGTGATCTTTGCAGTCTTCTGCATTTTCATGGTGAAAAGATACAAGTGAGTTTGTTACTGGCTTATATTACAGAGAACAACATGATCAGTTATTACATTAATAAGGTAGGAATGTAATTAATTACTGTCTAATTCTTATGTTTGTTCTGTGCTTCTCCAAAACAAACTCCTCTCCAGACTGTCTCGCAGGTGAGAAAACATTTTGTACATTTTGGACCTAAAATTTCTGGAATAAGTGAGAGCAGGGGGG
Source organism: Perca flavescens (assembly GCF_004354835.1). Lineage (NCBI taxonomy): Eukaryota > Metazoa > Chordata > Actinopteri > Perciformes > Percidae > Perca > Perca flavescens. The sequence continues at coordinate 22,378,074 of NC_041336.1, read as the reverse complement.
TAGCTTACTTGTCAAGGACTATATTTTAAAAGAGCAATAAACAGCTGAAATTATTGTAGGCCATTCTGATTAAAGGCAAAAAAGGATTATTTAATGCATTTTTATCTTATAATTTGGTGACTAGTTCTGTACCGTTACAACTGTAAACTTTTACACACCAATGCATCATTTATCTTGCATATCTCTGCAGATGTAACGTGTTTATTTTTGATTCTGCTTTACGATAAACTATGCTTCTATCTTTAAGTGAAATGGCAATGCCTTATTTTCTGTTCTTCATTTTTAATCAGGAGAATCTAGAGGTGAGAATTAAAAAAACGAACTTCACTTAAATATGTGAAACCACCCAGTTTGCTTTATTTGTTGTGATGTCCTCACAGTTAAACCGTTAAAAAAAAAATTAAATGTAATAATATTTAACATGTAAAGCTGCAACAATACATTTATAGCCACAAGGAGGCACAAAACAATCTTCTGCATACACAGTTTCAGCAGACACAGAGCAACATTTACTGTCCCATCGCAGTCTTTTGCACACAATTCAGAACGGATATTACATATGATATGTTTTCTTATTATTCATTTGTCTATTTTGCCCACATTGTCATGGAATCTTAAAAAAATTGTCAACAAACATGGCATGTCTTTGGTCGAAGCAAACAATGAGTTGTGTTTTTCTGTTACCGAGGGAGGGCTTGTCTGTAGCTCTTTGTCTGGTTTACTTGAGAAGGAAAACCTTTTTCTTGAGAATGTGGTCCCATGGTACAGATTGTATTGACTCCTCAAACAAATCTGATCACAATTGCATTCTGATTGCAAAATTGAATCAGATCATATGTGTATTTTCTTGTTCTTTTTAGATAATCAAAAGAAAGCAGAAGAAATGACCAGTGTCCTCCATTACTGTCTATTGCTGACTGCCACTGTCCTTTTTTGATGTGGAGACAGCAAAGTTGAAAAGTTTTAAATCCTACCTGTGTTTTCTTTTCTTTTTTACTGAAATTAAATAGGCTGTACTCAATATTCAGAAGAAAAAGTGGTCTGGGATTGCTGCCACATGGCTCTCACAGATTCCCCTTTTCAAATACCGACACTGTCACATCCCTCGGCTACAGATACCGACACACAAGGCACTCACACATGCACGCGTGGCCGGTCGGCTTTCAAAACAACGAACAGAGAAACTCAGATTATAACTCACACAGAAGGAGTGTGACTTCCTTCACTGCTCAGGACACCATTACTCCACTATATCTTTACATAGCAAATAGTTGTTTACTGCTTTATCATTTTCTGAATATCGAGTATGCCCCTTTAAGTCAAAAGACAAATTATTTGCTGAAGGGTTTAATTAGTTTGTTTGACAAGCTCGTTTTCATCTTATTCACATATAAGCTTCAGATAAACTGCATTATGTTAATGGTAACAATAATCTGCAAAAAATAAAGACAAAGCTTGACGGTTTTAGCAGCATAGTTCCCTGAAAAGCAACGTTTTGTACTGTAAACATGTTTGTGAGGAGGAAATAAACTGGAAAAAATGTATTCACTGTCAACTGGCATGTGAATGTGTATTACATGCACTGTGCTAGTGTTTCTCAAATGATAATTCTAGCTAATGATAATTATGTGCTGAGATGTGACAAAACAGTTTCTCCCAAAAATAAAAAAAATACATTAATTAAATGAAACACCCACCATTTCCATCTGTCTGAACAGATAAGAGTAAAAAAAGTGTTTTGTACATTACATTTTTGATTTGTGCTCACTCTGTTGTGATTGCTTCATCATTGCTTTGTTGATAATTCCTTTGTCCTCTATGGGGGCGAATATCTACAAACCTTTCTCATTCTGTATACTTTGACTCATAAATTTACTCGATTTTCAAGAAAATATATTTTGCGCTTACTTTTTTATTCAACTACCTTTAGATGGAGCAAAAACTACACCAAATTTGTCAGCCAGACTTTTTTTGGACAATAGGTTGTTAATGTATAAGTTTCTACTTGGGGAATGAATGCTCTGTGACACGTTCGTACAACTCGAGAGGCTTCTCATATTTGTCTCCTGACACATCTTAGGACATTTTCCTGACTGCCTTAACAAATGTGTATCACGCCCTGTTGTGGCAGCCTTATCACTATGCAAATAACCTTACGCCATTAACTAGATCCAGCATGTGAACAGTTACATGACAGTTAAAGACGTATGTTGTGAATCTGTTAGATTCCATTTTGTCATAACTGAACAAAGCCTCTCTCATCCGTTTAAATTGGCATCAAAAATTGGCAATATGAATTGTTACTTTTTTACTTCCTGAAGATTTATCTGCATGAACCAACCTTGAACCAATCCTCCTTTCCTTGGGTGCCCCTTTCTTATCTACCTACTCATCAATGTAGCCTGTATATTCTGAACCCTGCTTTCTGTCACTTTTTTCTCCCAAGATCTCATAACTGCTTTCAGAGTTAACTGACAGAGGCCAAGCCAGTAGATGATAGGATACGAACCACAAAACAATCGTGATCGTATTGCTTCATTACAATGTAACTGCCATGGATGTTTTTTTACAAACTGGCCCCTTCTCAGTATGCCACAGCTGCAGCTCCGAATGCTGACATTGTTGATAAGCAGGCCAACCGATAACTAACTTCTTGTTGTTTTCAGATCACAGGCATGCACCTGTCCCTTTCACCTCACACAGTATCTTTGCCTCAAGTCTCTTCCTTCGGGCCAGAACCACCACTGCCCTTAATTGCCTCTAAAACTAAAAAGTCAGCATTTAATCTCAATCCCTCCAATTTAAATCCAGTATGCTTGAGTAGGCGGCAGAAGCCCAGTATGTGGGGACTCGGCAGAACCGGAGGGTCGTTGGTTCAGGTCCGCATAGTTGCCCCATACAAGCTAAGTTTGCAGTGTGAAAGTGCACTTGAGCAAGTGCAACCCAACTGCCTGTCCTTGGGCAGCCTCGTAATTCTGACATCTCTCAATTAATGCAGGTTAGGTCCTGTGTGTGTGTGTGTGTGTGTGTGTGTGTGTGTGTGTGTGTGTGTGTGTGTGTGTGTGTGTGTGTGTGTGTGTGTGTGTGTTTATGTGTTTGTGTCTGTAAAATAACAACAGCAAAAAAATCTATATCCCCTCGGGAATGAATAAAGTATGTCTTCTTCATCTTCTTAGAGCCAAAACAATACTGTTTTGTGCTTTAGTCTCAAAAACTAAAAACACAAAACAGGACTCTTTCAGAGATGTTTTTTTGAAAGTCAAAAAACAAAGACACTCACATGACCAAAGGAGAGGTCTAGTGAGGTATGACTATTCTTAAGCAAATGGAGAAGAGACCACCCCTGCCTTCTACACCATGAACTCAACTGTCACTGCCTCTACACAAACAAACAAAATGGGACTCTCTTTGTAGTTTTGCCTACAGTGCTTTGTGTTTCCCCTACAGTTCGTGTCTTATTGAACTGAATTCCAGGCTAGCAGATACAGCTGTGATCCGCCAGATAGCAGTAAAATCAGGTAAGATTTTGACAACACTTAATTACAATTTAAGAATAAAAGAATAATAATTGAAGAATATCTAATATAGATGTGCTGCTTTAGCAAAGCTAATATTCAAACATCACAATAGAAATTGAAGATTAGTCTAGGTTTAGCACTATTGGAATACTTAGAATATTAACACTGCTTAACACTTGAATGGACTTGGACTGGAAACCAGGTTGACCAGGTTGTTTGCCTCTCTGTTTTTTGTTGTACTTGCATAATAAAAACAATTCTAAAAAAAAAAAAAAAAAAAGGAATACTTAGAATATACTGTTTTTATCTATGTTAAAGAAATAAAGAAAATCATTAATGTAACAGACAAACCTTTTGAACGATAATGCAGATCATCTATGGGTACATTTGTCATATCAATTAAAATACTTATGAATACCCTTTCGGGTTCACTTTTGCAATTATATTGTAATTTGCAAGGACTTGCATGTCATTTTTTTGCTGTATTTTTTTTCTTTTCATTTCAACACCACCAAAAGCTCAAAGAAGTAAGGACAAAGACAGCAAGATGATGATATTCTCTCTGTTCCTGGCAGGTATATAATTGGTCATCATTTTTGTTTCCAATCTCATTACTATATACACCTCATTCAAACAAAGAAATCTGTCAACACAATGTCATTTACTTTTTTTTTGTTACTTCCAAAACTCTCTTTCAGCTATTATCAGCCCTGTGTTTACTGAAGAATGGAGGGCCAGTGTTGTAAAAGAACTTGACGCCCTGGTCACATCCTGTGTTGTGGTACCCTGTTCATTCACCCATCCTAAAGAGAAGCTGCCCACCTCCAGACTCAGAGGGATCTGGCATCTTTCAACTGATAGAAACCAACGCATCTACTACGACGATAGCACGCAGGTCTTGGAAAACTTTAGGGGCCGCACAAAGTTGGTGGGACAGCTAGGTCAGAGCAACTGCTCTTTAGAAATGACTAACATTCGAGATCATGACAACGGCCCTTTCTGTTTCCGGATCGAACTAGCACGAACAGAGTCTGATACATCCACCGTTGACAAGTTCTCCTTTGTGGAGAGTTGTGTCACGTTCAAAATGCTCCGTATGTCACAGACTTTCCAAAATGTCATAAATTTATAGAATTTTTATGTTACAATAATTAGCCTCTTGCTTAATATCTGCTTTTCCTTTTTTTTTTCATTGATAGCTGATCCTCCGAATCCTACACTGAGTCACAAAAAGACGGCCACTCAAGATCGACCCTACACTATCACCTGTTCAGTCCGTCATACCTGCCCCTCCCATGTGCCTAAACTCACATGGAGTAGAGGCACAGCAGATGATGTAATAGAGGTCCACAAGGAAACTGGTTTTGGCTACTGGGAGGCTGAGTCCATCCTGACCATCGTTCCTAAGGAGAAGGATGATCAAAGTGATGTCACCTGTACAGCACAATTTAATGGACCGAAGACATCATCTGCAACAGTGACACTCAATGTAAAACGTGAGATCTTTTCACTATGTTGTTGAATTTTGAGGATATTCTTTATGTAAATTTCATATCCTGGATGTTGTCCTCTAGTGTTAATTTCGTCAGACGAGACGAGACTAAATATGTTCGTACAAATGCAAAGAGGACGATATCCTCTTTGCATTTGTGCAATATAATACGGCTCTGTCTATTTTCAGGTACAGAAAATTATAACCACATCATCATTCCCACGGTGGCAGCGATTGGTACAGCCGTGATCTTTGCAGTCTTCTGCATTTTCATGGTGAAAAAATACAAGTGAGTTTATTACTTACTTATATTACAGAGATTAATAAAGTAGGAATATATTTCATTACTGTCTAATTCATAAGTTTGTTAAGTGCTCCTCAAAAAAAACGCTTTTTCTTTCTGCTTAAGGAAACGCATAGCAGAGCTCCAAAATCAAGAAGGCAGGTAAAGAGAAAAATATATCAGATCCAGTTTTTAGTGCATTTCTGATTCATTTTCTCTCATTAGAATGTGATTCATGTATTTATTTATTTATCTATTTGTCACATTTAGCGTGTGGAACCGCCTCTCCAGAATGTCTCGCAGGTGAGAAAACATTTTGTACATTTTAGCCCTAAAATTGAGAAATGTGAGAGCAGGGGGGTAGCCTACAGGTTGTCAAGGATTACATTTTAAAAGAGCAATAAACAGCTGAAATTATTATAGGCCATTCTGATTAAAGGCAAAAGGAATTTATTTATGGATTTTTATCTTATAATTTGGTGACTGGTTCTGTACTGTTCCAACCGTAAACCTTTACACACCAATGCTTCATTGATCTTGCATATCTCTGCAGAAGTAAGACCTTTATTTTTGATTCTGCTTTACAATACGATCTAGGCTTCTCTCTTTATGTGAAATGGCAATGCCTTATTTTCTGTTCTTCTTTTTGAATCAGGAGAATCTAAAGGTGAGAATTGAAAGAAGGAACTTCACTTAAATATGTGAAACCACCCAGTTTGCTTTATTTGTTGTGATGTCCTCACAGTTAAAAACATATTCATTACTAAATCACATTTGTTGTTTGTAATAATCAGCTTAAAGCGATGGTTCGGAGTAATTTCAACCTAGGCTGCTTTGCACCTTGACCTCGAGCCAAACAGCCCCCCATAAGCTTTTTTCCCTTGTTATAACGTTGGTCGAGTTAGCGTTATCAGCTGGTTAGCTTAATGGATCCACGTTTGTATCTCGTAAAGTACCCCACTAATAATGCTGCAGTGTGAGACGATAGGACGATAGGACAAGATGCCACACAGTTGTATATATCCCGGCTGCGGTTTAAAAGCAATAGATGTTGTGCTCTGTGCAGGATCTCGTGAAACTATTTGTACTACTGTAGACATTTGGTATCATTCTGGGCATTATTAGTGGGGTATTTTATGAGATACAAATGTGGATCCATTAGCGCCTGCACTAAGCTAACCAGCTGATAACGCTAAGTCAACCAACGTTATAACAAGGGAAAAAAAGCTTATGGGGGGTTGTTTGGCTCAAGGTCAAGGTGCGAAGCAGCTTAGGGTGAAATTACTCCGAACCATCACTTTAAGTATGCTATGCACAGATCATATTAAGCAGAGATAACTAAGGATGTTAAGTTTTTGTATGTGAGGGGCGGGGTCATTTGAACTGTTATGCGCTGAAACAATGCAAATGCTCATGGGGAGTGATGTAATTTGGGTAGTGGTCAGTGCTACATGTGCATGTTGGATATTAGTAACTCTGTGTACAAAGTAAACCTTTCCATGGATGTCAATCATTGCAAAATTACAATGTTATCTGTGTGTTGTTAACCTCTCAGATTTTTTTTTGCATGAAATGTGTTGAGTACATTGTTTTTAAAATTATACAGTCATAGAGGAAAACAAAAATTATTTCTTTAGTAGTGATAACTAGCCCAATGTTTTACATTTGTCATGTTTTTTTGCATGTTTAAAGCTAAAGTGCGTAATTCCTCTCTTTCATGAGGAATTGTAAGTAATTAAGCTTAGCTTTAACTCAACATGCTTATTTTATACAACTTGACTCACACAGGAGTGTGACTTCCTTCACTGCTCAGGACACCATTACTTACTACACTATATATTTACATAGCAAATAGTTGTTTACTGCTCTATTCTGATTATTGAGTACTGCCCCTTTAAGTCAAAAGGTGAATTATTTGCTTCACGTGTAATATGTTTGTTTGACAAGCTTGTTTTCATCTTATTCACATATTAGCTTCAGATAAACTGCATTATGTTAATGGAAAGAATAATCTGCAAATATAAAGACAAAAAACAAGATATAAAATTCTGTTGACAAGCTTGAATGTTTTAGCAGCATAGTTCCCTGAAAAGCAACGTTTTGTACTGTAAACACGTTTGTTTGTGAGAAGGAAATAAACTGTAAAAAATTTATTCACTGTCAACTGGCATGTGAATGTGTATTTGCGTTTGTGTTTCTCAAATGATAATTATAGCCGGTGATGACACTGTGCTGAAATATGACATTTTATCTCTATAAACCTTTTTCATTCTGTGTACTTTGACTCATGAATATACTCAGTTTTTATGAAAAGATATTTGCCGCTTACTTTTTTACTCAATGTTTAGATAACCCAAAATCTGGAGCTCCTACACCAGACTTGTCAGAGAGACACTTTTTTTAACAATACTGTAGGTTGTTACAAACCTAACTGCCATAGAGGTTTTATCCAAAATGGCCCCTCTCAGTACTCATGCAGTCACGTCGGCCAGATGGTGGTGCTTTAAGACTAGCTGAAGTCTTGAAAGGGTGGGAGTGAAACAAGAAGAGGAAACAAACTAAATTGGGTGACAAGTGTGATGGAAAGAAAATTATTGTATTTTCCTCAACAATGAGTTCAAATTGAGGCATGTAGAAGAAAATAATCTCTGCCATTTTAAACCTTTAAGTGTTCTATTCTGAGAGAAAATACATTTACATAACAATCGCTTATCGGTATCATCTGATACAGCTAACTTTAGAATAATTTGTCTTTCATTCAGCAATGCCATTGCATCTTAATATAGAGATTTTTTCCAGGAAACAAAATGGGTGTTGTCATAATAAACATTACATTTTAGATTGGGAAGTTCAGGAGCTGTGTCATAGAAAGAGACAGCGACAGCTCTTCATTTAAAAATAAAGAATGGCTGAAATTAGGTTAACAGATGCATAATTTTGTTAAGTTTGCCATACATTTTGGAGATTGCTAATTTCACTTCTCTTGTTTAATGTGGGTGCACTGTGAGTACATTAAATTCTGTGGCCAATAATTTCAATACAGTCCCTGATTTCAAACATCCCAGCCATATGCTCATTGAAAAGTTGGAATGCTGCAAAAAGGGGGCTAAAGTGACGTAAACCATCTCAGTTGTCTTTGAAAGATGAGTTTGTAACTAACTTTAAACAAAGTCCTTTTGACAATACTACAGACTTGGTAACAGTGGTCATTTAGGTTTCAATAGTCACCAACTATCTGGTTTCTCACTTCCTTAATTATGCTATTGTAACTGCTCTCTTCTCACTTTAAATAACTTTGATCAAAACACAGTTGAAACAGTTTCATTTCTCTAGAAAGATGTATGACATGGAGGCCAAATGCCCATTTTGATAACTCCTAAATGTTCAATCCTGTTAGTTCAGTCAACATTTCTCATGATTTGGGATTTTTAAGATTGTTTTTTTTTTATATTGAAGCCCATCAGGTCCTATACAACTTTTAAAAAATACATAACATTGCCCAATAGACCAGAAACAGCTGATTCTGATAACAGTTGATGCTTTAAACACTGTAACTTAGTAAGTAAGGGATACTATTATTATACAGTATATAGCACTATAGCAGAGGCGAGGCTTGGACCCAAATGCAGTGGAAACGAGAGCAGAGTAGTGTTCAAAGATTTAATAAGCAAAAACGTACAACAAAAAGGTGTCCTGAAGTCACAGGCAAAAAGGGGGCGGCCTCTAGCTCACCCAGTAACAGCATAGTACTGAGGAGCACAAAAAGACCAGGAACATGGAAACAAACTGGTGCACATTTACACGTGGCCGGCTATTTTCATAAACGGACATTTCAACCTCTCCGTTTTCAGAAAAGTGTTTGTTTACACGTACCCGTGTATATATGCCGTCAATGCAGTCAAGAACGAGAAGCTCAAGCCCATGTTAGCCATCAGAATCCTGAAAATAGCAACAACAGCAACGAATCACTTCTTCTTTCTCTCTCTCGGCTGCCTAAACCTCCATTTGTCTCAGTTTACATGCAAACGAAGATTTCAAATATCCACTCTGGACGGAGTTTTTAGAAAGACTCAGAGGCGATTTCTCCATTTGCATGTAAACAAAGGGTACAAACAAAGGGAAATGTCTCCATTTGTAAAATAACCATGTACGTGTAAACAGGGTCTGGGACACCGACAAACATACCTTACAAGACTAGAGAAGCACGACAGAACCCGACATACAGAAACAATGATCCGACAAAACACAGAGGAAACACAGAGCCTAAATACACAGGGTAAGGAAAAGGAACAAGTGTAACACATTAGGGCGAGGCAGATAATTACAAAGGCGGGAAAAAAACATGACAAGGGAGAAAAACCGAGACTTCAAAACAAAACAGGAAACACAAACAACAGAAAGTCACAATCGTGACAAAAACATTGAAATGAATTAGAACAAATTGGGGCAAGGAAATACCAATAAAGAGAATAAAGATCCAAATTTGAAACCAAACCACATTGAGGCCTACAGCAGATGGGTAGAAATGTTAGTGTGATGAGATAACCTACTGGATTTAGGGTTTTCTTTAGCAATGTGGAAGCTTTTTTATCAACACACATACATTCAAATATAGTAGCTTTGAAGCTTCTTAAATCAGGTTTTGTCACTGTCAGAGGATTAACAGTGATCAGGAATCCATCTGCAATGGAAAAAAAGAGTATTATTTTATCTCTTACTGTATATTGGATTAGCTGGCTGCATGAAGGACAGCACATTATGTCTGCTTCTCTGTATTTTCTATAGACACATAAAAAACTTTATGAAGTTATTTTGGCCCTTCCCGATTGCTTTTTTACCCATAGTGGCATAGCTCTGCCTGTCCACCACTTTGGTCAAGACTGAAATAGTTCAATAACTAGTGGATGGATTGCCATGACATTTTGTAATCAACATTGGTGGTACCCAGAGGATACATCCATGACTTTGTTGATCCCCTGACTTTTCCTCTAGCACCCACATGAGGTGGACATTTGACATTTTGAGTCAATTATCAGCTCAGCTTTGGCATATACTTTGTAAAAGAGTAGGCTACAAAATATACTCCACCATGGTATCATGAAGGGTTAATTGTATGTTTCCATGCAGATGCCCCAGTAAATGTGACGGTTGAGCACAAGTCAGATGTAAAGGAGGGAGAAGCTGTGCGGCTGAGATGCTCCAGTGATGTTCATCCCCTGCCACCAGCTATCAGCTGCATCAAGGAATCGTTTACATGCTTCCAAATGTCTCCAGACACACAGGAGCTCTGTACTGTACTGCCATCAATGCAGTAGGACAAGGCAATTCAACCCTTGTGCAGCTTAATGTGTTATGTAAATAAACAAGTGTAAAAATAAGGAGAGAGTTTTAATTTAAACACATATATAAAAAGTACTATAATAAAGGAAGACTAACTCATAACTCCATTCCTTGTGCTTACAGATGCCCCTGAGATTAAGACGGCTTCTTCCTGCTCGTCAGAGGCAGATATGGTAAAGTGTGTGTGCATTGCGGAGTCCAAGCCTCCCAGCATTGTCTATTTTGTGCTTTCTGACAGAGTCTTGCCAAGCATCAAGGCAGATAAACATGGCTTTGTTACCATTGGGACTCTGCAGGCAAAGTTTGGATCTTCTGAGGCTGTCTACTGTCTGGCAAACAACACCGTGGGTAATGCCAACCTCCCTCCACACTCCCTTTACCTTACAGTAAGGACGTTTTTTATTTTTTTTATTTTCAGAAGCGCATGACATTCACCTGAAGACTGAAGGAATGAACTTTGTATTGAGAAAAAGTAAAATTACACTACATGGTTTCTCTTTGGACAGGTAAGATGCAGAATCTTCATATTATCATCACTTCTGGAGCAGGAGGGATTTTGGTGATGCTTTTAATAACAGTGATAGTTGTTAAAAAACGGTAAGTTATGTTTTTCAAATAAAGCATTGAAATGTGATTGCTGTTAGACATTTAAAAGATGTGTACATAAAAAAAAAAAAAAAAAAATACCATTGTGAACAGACTCTAGAAACATACATACATCGTTGGGTTTCAGGTTCTTAAACTAAACACCATGGAGAGCCGAAGTCCCGCCCCTTCCGGTGGACCTCATGGGACCTTAACTCAGAAAAAATATTAACGGCAGTGAACGGGGAGAAGCAACTAATTTTTTGATCCCGTTTGAATTGAGCCATGGATTACAAATATGATGTTCGTCAATTTAAAAGAAATTTTTCAACCGAAGAAAGTCTCAGTTAACCGTAGGTTTGTCATATGACCACTTAGTTTTGTGTGAAACCGCTCAGTGAACTACATCTCCCGTCTCACACAATCTACCTCACCTAGCTTGATGCTTGGCTTGCTCGCTAGCTAGCTTAGCTCTGTTCCACAACACATGTAATCTTAACTGCTGTGTTTTATCCAGTGAAGTGTTTTCAGCAGATAAGCAAAAGAACAAGCAAGATCCTCTGCTCATTAGAGTAACGTTACATCCCTGGTACGATACACACAGACATCGTAGCTTCAGCGAGACGTCATCCATGAGACATTGAAATGTTTAGTCTTTCTAATTACGTATTTTCACAGTCTTATACTTGGTATACTTTGGTTGAAAAATAATGTTTTAAATTGACAAACATCATATTTGTAATCCATGGCTCAATTCAAACGGGATCAAAAAATTATTATCTCTCCATTGACTCTCGTTCATATTTTTTCCGAGTTAAGGTCCCATGGACCGGAAGTAGAAGGGCGTGACTTCGGCTCTCTATTATTCTGCCAGCAGGGGGAGGTCTAAGGATGCACCAACTAGCGCCCTTTATATAGAGAGTGTGGCCAACTCAAATCCTTATATATGTCAATGCTCAAATCATGGGCGCCATATTAGATACCAACGTCAGATGACTCTACAGTGTAACCCTATGGGGCGAATATGCTATCTTGAAATAAATTGCTTATTTTCACCATAAACAGGCATATACGTTTGTCAATATGTAAAAGGCCCTTACGGAAATATTCCAGTGTATATATTTTTTTTCTATATCGTAAATGGGCCTCAAAAAATGCCCAATGTAGTGAGTGACCACGTCGCCTAATAAGTCTCTGAGCAGTGTTTCTAATGTCCGCTAGCATACAGGCTAACTATAGCTAGCTTTGTGTGTAACGTAACAAAAACCCACCCATCTCAGTGAAGCTCAATATTTAATTCAATAAAATTATGGTACAAAAGGAGCACTAACGCCACAGGTCTTATGTTGACAACGTGGACGCAGATATAGGAAACTCCAAAGGCAGTCGTAATATTTACCTAGCAGGCTAGGCTAACGCTGTTGTGCTAACGTTAGCAAACATCGGCGTAGCGTTAGCTAGCTGTCTAAACTTGTGAAAAGCCGAACAACATCCCCGTCCAAGCTATGTTTCACTTTCCCTCCAATATTATTATGAACATAATAAAGACACCTGGATTCAGTCGAGACCAAAAGCCCTATGACTATGGCAAGATCACAAGCATTTACGTACATGGAGGGCTAGCAAAAAAGCTAACGCTAGCATAAAGCTAACGATGGTATTACTATATTTGTCCTATGTAATTTGTTATCATATCGAAGAGAGAAATTGACATTTACCTCACAATAATGAACAGTTCCCATACTTTTCTTTTTGGTTCACGGGGGGACTTGTGAAATCTTTTGCTGCTTCCCTGTCTTTCATAAATACGCAACAGTTGGGCATTCTTTCAGTGATTTATGTCATTTTTTAAATAACTTATTAAATGTTTCCACTATTCCCTGCAATGGGATTCAATGGGAATCAGATGAATGTTGGTATCAAACATGGAGTCCACGAAACCCGTGTCCACCTTGGAACCAATTGCATAGCTCAGAACATTCGATTCCCTAGTTGGCCACACTCTCTATATAAAGGGCGCTAGCACCAATACCTCGCATGAGGTATGTCAATGTCAAAAGTGAAACCTTGCATAATAAATGTGCATTCTGTCCTCAGAATAGAAAGGTGCTATGATGATGTACAGTGCTCTGGCATTTACGTCGATGATCATGTGTATGGCAACATGGAGGTATGTACATTTTTCTTCATTCCTTTATTATTTCTTTACATGAGAGAAGAGAGTGAGTTAATCTTATTTCCTATACAGACTGACTGTGATGAAGCAATATATGCCAATATGTAACATTTGAGGAACAGCTCCATCTAATGTGGGTCAAGAAAGTTGTAAAAAAAAAAATGTGTCAGCAAAGCAATATAAATCTTTAGCCAAATAATCACAAACTCACTACAGGAATGTTCAATTATAATTATTACTTAGGTAGCTATCTTTGAAGTAAAAAAATAAATTCTACAAAGGGAGGTAGAAAGATCGATAAAGAATTCTCAAAGGAGGCTGGCTTGCAGGGCCAGGCCAGCTCAGCAGCGTCTTTGATTGGTGCTCCGCCAGACACTTCAAGTGAAAAGGGACTGTACTAAAATTATTGGGGAGGAGGGAGAAAGGGGGTCTACATTCCCTGTTAAATTTGTTTTATAAGCAAGCCCTCACCATAAGTATTACTATTTTCTTTAGACCTCCCGCCCAATATCTTAAAATAATACATTTATGACAAACGTGGATGTTGATAATAAAGACATTCTACTTTTAGATGAATGAATAAAGCTGCCTTTTACATTTAAGGAGACATGACCAGTTGAGTCTTAATGAACGTAATGGTTAGCCACAAGCTCTGTTACTCTGTAGCACTGTTTTGATGGGTGTCATGGCCTCTGCTTAACTTGTCCCTCTCTGTCAGTGTGTGGCTAGGACTGATTACTCAAACAGAGTCAGGTGTGCCAGACCTGAGTGGAGCTTCACCAGATGTCTCCTATTCTGCAATCAAGACTGCCTACAAGACCTCTGCACTTCTACACTCAGGATACATTTACACGTGGCCGGCTATTTTCATAAACGGACATTTCAACTGCTTCGTTTTCAAAAATAACATTGTGCACACCTGTCAGTTTTCAGAAAAGTGTTTGTTTACACGAACCCGTGTATATATGCTGTTAAGAGCATGCCAAACCTTTAGGTGGCAGTGTAACGAGAATCTCAAGCTCACGTTAGCCAATCAGAATCTTGAAAATAGCAACAACAGCAACGAATCACTTCCTCTTTCTCTCGGAGGCAGCTGTCAGTACCCGATCCGTTCCACCCATTGACATATATACAATGGACCAATAGACCCCGTTGCTCTTGACGGAGACCAGTGAAAGCTATTAGAAGCACTTTTCCGGTGATCACTTGCTTTACTGCGCAGCCTCCAACTGACAGAGACAACGTAAATGTGATGTGAGCAACGTTTCTGAAAGTTGTAAGTCTTCTGGTAGCTGTGACAAGAGAAATCTCAATCATTTCCAATTTTACAGAGACGCAGAGTGTAGGTATATGTAAGGAGATAACATAAGCACAGACTAATTATTGCTAACTAACATGCTAGTTAACATTAGTAATTAAACCTAAACAGCTAATGTAAGTCGAAACTGCCTGCGAGCTTCTCCTGTACTGTACGGTAATTCCTCTACTGTGCGACAGTAAGTCACTTGGTTATGACACAATCGTTAGCTTATTTTTACAAAAACGTCTGCTACGGAGCTATAACGTGAGGTACAAGTTAATGGAGCCTTTTATACATTGTCGTGTTTCTTTATAAATAAACAATGGACAAATAGAGTCTTTAAACGCTTCAGATGTAAAGTTATTCGCAGTCAAGTGACGTAAAAAAAAAATGGCGGTCAGTGTAATGCTAACAGGAGGGGATCGCTTCGTAGCAACAAAATGGCGCCATTGGAGGTTCGCGTTCTGAAGCGAAGCTTACCCCCTTGGTTCCACCTGCACAAACCGTTCTGCGCATGCGCAAGATGTTCACGCATGCGCAGATGATAATCCCGTTTTACGACCTGCCCGATCTGTTCCACGCTAGCCTTCACCCAAGCTAACGTTAGTTTAGCTAACAGCTAATTCGGCTAACCGCTAGCCGACAAATAACGCATGCGCAGAACGGATCGTGCAGGCAGAACGGACAGCTAGATTCAGTCTAAAATAACGTTAAGTCAAACATAATGGCATGTATATAAGTATTGTATGTATAAGTATTGAGTGATTGTATTTTAAATGAGCACAAGTAAAGCAGAACTGACGTAACAGCTGTTATATATGTTAACGTTTGTTTTGAAGTTTTATTTTGAGGGTCTTTTAAAAGTTTGCATGCTGTCTCAGCTAGCGGTTAGCCGAATTAGCTGTTAGCTAAACTAACGTTAGCTTAACTGTGGAGGTTGACGGATGGCAGACCGCTACAATCAGCTAACGGTTAGCCAAATGAACTGTTAGCTAAAGTAACGTTAGCTTCCCAGTGGAGGCTAGCGGCAGACCGCTATAATCACCTAGCGGTCCGCCCAAATTAGCTATTAGCTAAACTAACGTGAATGAGCTATTAGCTAAACTAACGTGAATGAGCTATTAGCTAAACTAACGTAAGCTTCCCGGTGGAGGCTAGTGTGGGAACAGATCGGGTAGTGTCGTAAATCATCGTACCACAGCGCATGCGCAAGATGTTTGCGCATGCGCAGAACGGATTGTGCAGTTGGAACGGATCGGGTACTGACAGCAGCTCTTCTCGGCTGCCTAAACCTCAGTTTTTCTCAGTTTACATGCAAACAAAGTTTTCCAAAAATCTCCACTCTGGCTGGAGTTTTTAGAAAGAATCGTTTTCAGAGGCAAATTCTCTGTTTGCGTGTAAAGGAAGGGCACAAACGAAGGGAAATGTCTCAGTTTTTCAAAATAACCATGTACGTGCAAACAGGGTATAACGCTGCCTGAAGGTTGCTCAAACTGTGTCAGTTCGCAGTTCCTGCCTCAACACAGTACATTTTTGAACTCTTTCCTAGCTGTGTTGTTCCACACCACCCTGGCACACATCACTCCTGGCTACTCCCTGTCTGGACTCCCAACTTCAGTTCCCCACCTTTTGGATCTAGTTCCCTCCCTGCTCGCAATATTCAAGTTTGTAATAATTCTTCTTTCAAACCGTGTCTAGTGCTTTGGTTTTCTAGCTCTGGCGTAGCAATAGGTATGGCAATGCAAGACTATCAGCTTTGAGACTGCTGACGGACTAACTTTGGTTGCCCCTCTCGGATAAAAATTTTTAAATGACAGTTATATGAAATGGATAAGACGACGACCTGTATCGCGACACAGTGTGTTTCAAAATGTAACAGGATGTGACAAATATTGACTAGAAAATGAAAACACAACCTAACTGCTGATGTGGGATGTGACAGGATTATAAAGTTAGTTAGTCCAGATCAGTTTGGACTGAAGGAATTAAGCTTGTGTGCAGAACTGAATAGAACTAACCGGGGATTTCCACTGGATGAGTAACGGCTGCTGACCGGCTCCGCTGCGTGCCGGTTGCGTGCTCCGCCGTCCGTCAATACCCACCGGGTCGGATTTGTTGCGGAACGGCTGCGGCCGTGACTGACAGCTGTAGTCACGAGGACCCAACGAGATCTCACGAATTCAGGTAGAATTGAACCACAAAACCAACAACAGTTTGTTTCCATTCAGAGGATGGAAGAGGGGAAACGACTCAGTGCTGTGTTTTCAAGGTGTAGTGCAGGGAAATATGATCCGCCATGAGCACGGTGTATTTTATTTTGAAAATTAACCGGATATTTATTTTGTTTCTGTGCTCCACTTCCTGTCCCGCACTATCTGCCGTGTGCTGAATTGCTGCGGATCTCTCCGTCGTCCGTCAAAAATAGAAGCTCTGCGTATCTGCTCCGGAGGGCTGCGGACTGACGGAACTGGGACGGAGTATGGTAGGGACGCAGACGTTCCGCAGTCAGTGGAAATACACAGATTGACTTTAATGGAAACCTAATGACTCCGTCGACGTTCCGCAGACGTTCCGCAGCCGTTACGCATCCAGTGGAAATCCCCGGTTAGACCTTTGTAAAAAGTCCTCTCTGCTAGAGATAATGTTTAATTAGTAGCCATATCACATTAAGATCAATATGCATTAGGATAACTGACATTAGCTTCTCTTTTGACTGTGATAGGGAAAAACGGAGCCCTGAAACAGAGATAAGCAGGGCCAAATACACATGAAAGCCATCTGTTTGATGTTACTTTAATCCCTTTTTATATGATACATCACTCTCTTTCTCTTTTATACGATGCATCTCACATAATAGTCATACAGTCCCAATTTTGAGATATTAGGGGTATTGTATTTTAGCTTTTTTTAAGTCAAGAAGAGGGTCTGCTGAAGAAGCTTTTGTAAAAGATTTAATAGCATTTCCTCCCCCACCCCCCATAATACAGGGTGTATTCTGTGCCTCTGTATATTCTTATCATATTACTAAAAGTGAGTCAGAGAGCGAGAGAAAATAAAAGAGTCTCTGTTCCCAGTGTCACTGAGTAGAACTACTTGCTGTGGAGTTGTTGATGGTTGTTGAGGTAATATTAAGCCTACTGCATCTTGCCAGCGTGGACACTGCAGTTGTTGTTGTTTACTGTAAGCTGTCTCAACACAGTAGGCCAAGACAGAGACTGTCTGAGCTACTTGGAATTTCACAATTTTGGTAAGTAGTTAAATCTAAAACTTGAAAAATGTGAAAATATTACAGCAGCATGAACAATATGATCCATATGTTTATCCTAATTCTGAATATTTTTTATTATTACTGTATCATAATTGTTTGTCAACATACTTGGATTTCTTTTCTTTCACTTTCAGTCACTGAATACAGAAAAGGAAGGAAAAAGAGAATAAAGTCAGATCACATAATGTAATTAAAGCTGTAGTGCGTAGTTTCTGCCACCCTGTGAGGAATTCTAAGTAATGACAACAAAACTGTCCATGACCGCAAACTGTATTGTAATTGGCATGCAAGTAAGTAATTGACATGTATTTGTATTAGGCTTTTCATAGACATGAATCTCAAGATTCTTTACAGGGTTACAAAACAACATACTTGTGGCCTTGCACATCATTTTTTACCCCACTTCATTTTGCTTTTCTTTTTATTTAAACACCACAGCGTATTACACCACAAAAATCTCAGAGAAATATGGACACAAAGATAATGATATTCTGTCTGCTTGTGGCAGGTAACACAATTGGTCACCTCTTTGTTTCCTATCTCATCCATTCATACACCCCACTTACACAACGTGTCAAAGAGACCTGCTTCAGCTCATTTCTTTCTTTGTTACTTCCTCTTTCAGCTATTATCAGCCCTGTGTTTACTGAAGAATGGAGGGCCAGTGTTGTAAAAGAACTTGACGCCCTGGTCACATCCTGTGTTGTGGTACCCTGTTCATTCACCCATCCTAAAGAGAAGCTGCCCACCTCCAGACTCAGAGGGATCTGGCATCTTTCAACTGATAAAAACAAACGCATCTATTACGAGGATAGCATGCAGGTCTTGGAAAACTTTAGCGTCCGCACAAAGTTGGTGGGACATCTGGGTCAGAACAACTGCTCTTTAGAAATGACTAACATTAAAGATCATGACAACGGCCCTTTCTGTTTCCGGATCGAACTAGAACGAAAAAAGGACTCTTTCTCCTTTGTGAAGAGTTGTGTCGAGTTCAGAATGCTCTGCATGTCACAGACTTTCCAAAATGTCATAAATCTATACTGATTTTCTATGTTACAATAATTATCTGCTTTTCCTTTTTTTTCATTGATAGGTGATCCTCCGAATCCTACACTGAGTCACCTAAAGACGTCCACTCAAGATCGACCCTACACTAATTTCGTCAGACGAGACGAGACTAAATATGTTCGTACAAATGCAAAGAGGAGGATATCCTCTTTGCATTTGTGCAATATAATACGGCTCTGTCTATTTTCAGGTACAGAAAATTATAACCACATCATCATTCCCACGGTGGCAGTGTTTGGTACAGCCGTGATCTTTGCAGTCTTCTGCATTTTCATGGTGAAAAAATACAAGTGAGTTTATTACTTACTTATATTACAGAGATTAATAAAGTAGGAATATATTTCATTAGTCTAATTCATAAGTTTGTTAAGTGCTCCTCAAAAAAAACGCTTTTTCTGTCTGCTTAAGGAAACACATAGCAGAGCTCCAAAATCAAGAAGACAGGTAAAGAGAAAAATATATCA
Source organism: Perca flavescens (assembly GCF_004354835.1). NCBI lineage: Eukaryota > Metazoa > Chordata > Actinopteri > Perciformes > Percidae > Perca > Perca flavescens. Next base: position 22,358,580 of record NC_041336.1, on the reverse strand, counting down.
GATCCAGTTTTTAGTGCATTACTGATTCTTTTTCTCTCATTAGAATGTGATTCATGAATTTATTTATTTATCTATTTGTCACATTTAGTGCGTGGAACAACTTCAGACTCCAGACTGTCTCGAAGGTGAGAAAACATTTTGTACATTTTAGCCCTAAAATTTCTGGAATATGTGAGAGCAGGGGGGTAGCCTACAGGTTGTCAAGGATTGCATTTTAAAAGAGCAATAAACAGCTGAAATTATTTTAGGCCATTCTGATTAAAGGCAAAATTAATTTATTTATGGATTTTTATCTTACAATTTGGTGACTAGTTCTGTAATGTATCAATCGTAACCTTTACACACCAATGCTTCATTGATCTTGCATATCTCTGCAGAAGTAAGACGTTTATTCTTCTTTACGGTACGATCTATGCTTCTATCTTTATGTGAAATGGCAATGCCTTATTTTCTGTTCTTTTTAAATTAGGAGGAGAATCTAAAAGTGAGAACTGAAAAAAAAGAACTTCACTTAAATATGTGAAACCTCCCAGTTTGCTTTATTTGTTGTGATGTCCTCACAGTTGAACCATTTAAAAAAAAAACATTTAAAGATGCAACAATACATTTATAGCCACAAGGGGGTAGAAGAAATTCATGAAATTCAAAAATAAGCTTCTGCACACACAGTTTCAGCAGACACAGAGCAAAATAAATGTCTTTTGCACACAATTTAGAACTGGTATTTCATATGATATTATCTGGTATTGATAAATGTTTTCTTATTATTCATCTGTCTCTATTTTGACGACATTGTGATTAATAATAAATCCAAATATAGTTGTAATTAAACCTTTTAGTGCTAACTACTTATTATTTCATGTTTTGTTAAAAAACATATTAATTGGAAATCACATGTTGTTTGTAATAATCAGCTTAAGTATGCTATGCACAGATCATATTAAGCATGGGGGGGAGAGTAATGTCCTTTGGGTAGTGGTCAGTGTTACATGCACATATTGGATATTAGTAACTCTATGTCCCAAGTGAACCTTTCCATGTAGGTCAGTCAATGCAAAATTACAATGTTATCTGTGTATTGTTAACTTTTCTGATTTTTTTTTTTTGCATCAAATGTGTTGAATACATTGTTTTTAAAATCATACTGTCATAGAAAAAAAAAAAAAAAAAATGTTTATATTATTTCTTTAGTAGTGATAACTAGCCCAATGTTTTACATTTGTCATGTTTCTTTGCATGTTTAAAGCTATAGTGCGTAGTTCCTGTCTCTTTCAGGAGGAATTCTAAGTAATGATAACAAAACTGTCGGTGCATCCACATGATACAAGCCTTCCTTGATCGCACACCACCCCCACCCCTCCTCCACACAGTAGCTAGTAGCCAAAGAGTACACGGAGTATCAAAAAATACATGATGGACTCCTCAGAAGAGGTAATTATCTTAACTAGATTTTCTCCACGCGAAAGTCACCGGACGAGAACAGTTTCTGAACATAGCCATACTGACAAATACACAGAGAGCTGTGTGGAGCTGATAGTCTTAATTAGCTTTGCATCAACTCATTTGGCAATAGCTTGAATGTAATGGAAGTTGATTAATATAAAAACCATACGCACTAAAGCTTTAACTCAACATGCTTATTTTAGACAACTTGACTCACACAGGAGTGTGACTTCCTTCTGTACTCAGGACACCATTACTCCACTATATCTTTACATAGCAAATATTTGTTTCCTGCTATATAATTTTCTGATTATTGAGTACTGTCCCTTTAAGTCAAAAGGCAAATTATTTGCTTCAGGGTGTAATATGTTTGTTCGACAAGCTCATTTTCATCTAATTCACATGTTAGCTTCAGATAAACGGCATTATGTTAATGAAAAGAATAATCTACAAATATAAAGACAAAAAACAAGATATAAAATTCTGTTGACAAGCTTGAATGTTTTAGCAGCATAGTTCCCTGAAAAGCAACGTTTTGTACTGTAAACACATTGGGTTGTGAGTAAAAAATGTATTCACTGTCAACTGGCATGTAAATGTGTATTTGCGTTTGTGTTTCTCAAATGATAATTATAGCCGGTGATGACACTGTGCTGAAATATGACAAACACAAAATATAAAAACTACATTTTATCTCTACAAACCTTTGTCATTCTGTGTACTTTGACTCATGAATATACTTTTTATGAAAAGATATTTGCTGCTTACTTTCTTACTCAACCAGAGAGACACTTTTTTTAACAAGACTGTAGGTTGTTACAAACTTAACTTCCATAGAGGTTTTATCCAGAATGCCCCCTCTCAGTACTCATGCAGTCATGTCGGTCAGATGGTGGTGCTTTAAGACTAGCTGAAGTCCTGAAAGGGTGGGAGTGAAACAAGAAGAGGAAACAAACTAAATTGGGTGACAAGTGTGATGGAAAGAAAATGATTGTATTTTCCTCAACAACTAGATAGCTCAAATTGAGTCGTGTAGAAGAAAAAAGATCTCTGCCATTTTTAACCTTTAAGTGTTGTACTCTGAGAGAAAATACATTTACATAACAATCACTTTTCGGTATCATCTGATACAGCTAACTGTAGAAGAATTTGTCTTTCATTCATCAATGCCATTGCATCTTAATGTAGAGATCTTTCCAGGAAACAAAATGGGTGTTTTTATGGTAAACATTACATTTTAAATTGGGAAGTTCAGGAGCTGTGTCATAGAAAGAGACAGCGACAGCTCTTCATTTAAAAATAAAGAATGGCTAAAATTAGGTTAACAGATGCATCATTTTGTTGAGTTTGCCATACATTTTGGAGATTGCTAATTTCACTTCTGTTGTCTAATGTGGGTGCAATGTGAGTACATCAAATTCTGTGGCCAATAATTTCAATACAGTCCCTGATTTCAAACATCCCAGCCATATGTTCATTGAAAAGTTGGAATGCTTTGGAGGCTAAAGTGACGTAAACCATCTCATGGGGAACATAAAATGTGGGAGAATCTATTATTGTATATTATACAATTCAAATTTCAGAAGGTTTCAAATACCTTCTGAGGAATGACGTGAAGTGCAATTCTAAAACAGAATAACTTTTTCATTTGACTGTAACTCTTTCCTGTAGGCATTCAGTGAATACATCTTATTGTACTTACTGTATACTTTATATTATACATAGTGCAATACAGTACAGCGAAACCAAATCAATGAAATGATGATAAAGACCCAAGCTTGCAAAGCATACATACAATTTTTAACATGATGACATGTAATGCTTTGATTGTGTGTTTGTGATTGACAAATTTCCCGATGATTGATTGACGGACTGATTAATACAAACAGCTTACAAAATCCATTCATCAGCAGTGATTAACTCATCCAGAAGGATAAAATTAATTGTTCCTTTGATGACAGATGAGGTCAGGCTTTCAATCGGCCCAGCAGGTCTTTAAAATGGATGAACCTGACCATCTCTCATTCAAGGTTGGAGCTTCAACAGATAAACCAGAGGTGAGGACAGACATCCCTGTGACATTTTTTACTTTCCAGATAAAAAAAAACGGTGTGTGTGGATTCTACAGTTTAGCATTGAATTTTTTCATTTAATGTGTCATTTTCATTTGGTAAATTTTCTGTTCTGTTTTTGATTCACAGACTTTTCAACCCAAGCACATTTCCTGTCATGGGTAACTCAGCGTCCACTGGCTTCATCCTTCCTACTACCAGGAAACTGTCCTGGGGGCGCCAGAAGGAGGAAACAGTCAAGCTCGAGGACTTCTTGACACAACGCGAGGAGAATCGCTGGCGAGTTAAAGGAAAGCAGAGTTTATCTGTTGAAATGGTCCACCCCACGCGCAGAATCTGTTACGTGAACCTAGATCTCCAAGAGAGCGACAGCTTTTATCCAAACAGGGGTGAAATGCTGAACCCTGCTTATGTTGGAGATCAAGGTCCATGAATGACTGACATCACTGTGAACAATTCAGTCTACAACTCAGCCAGAAGATCCTGTCAGTTGGAATGTTTTCAGGAGTAACTGCAGAAAGCCCCAGTGATCCCGCTGCAACAGGAGAGGTCTGGCATAGAGGGCCATTTTTTTTTTTTTTTTTACCACAACACTGTTTGGTGTGATCATATGGACAGGAAGTGAGACATCTGTGCAAATTTAAAATGAGATTGGTTCCTTTTTGTGTAAAATGGAAGAAAAAGTGAAAAATGTTCCTTTTTGTGTGCATTTGGTGTGATCTAGTCAAACCGATTGGGTGTGATATAGCCAACGTAAAAATAACATTTATAGTTTCAGATAAAAATCAATTTGAGCAATTATCACACATGCAACACCTCATCACGTTGCTGTAGGCTGAATGAGCAAAGGAAATCCTGTGTTAACATCGCTGCATCTGTGAAACACATGGTGTGAAGGTAGAGTTAATGTAATTTTCTTGTTAGAAATAAAACAAAATAATAATAGATATATATCATTTGCAACGTTTATGGACTTTTCAAGGAGTTTACATGTCATTGCTTTCAGTCAGCACTTGCTGTTCAGGAATATATTTCATCTTTGTATCACATGATTGCATATCATCAATTTTACATCTTAGCACATTATTGTCAAGGTTATTTAGAAGAAATTTCTTTGAAGCAAATACAGTTCAAGAAATGTTGTTGGACAAATACATTCAACCTTCCAGCCAACACTGTTTCAGCCTCTTGATTTATTTTTTAGAGCAAAAATGGGTCCTTGCACTCCGTGGTCTAATCTGTGTTGCGTTTTATTGTTGTCTTTGTTCAGCTGAATAAGCAGACTAATTAATTCACACACATGGCTGTTTGAGGGTGAAACTCTGCTACCAATTCACATTAGACATTTTAAAACTGCCTCTTTTAAACTTAACTTAAAGAAGTGGCCAACAAGTAGTCAGCACTGTCAACATTACATTTAGACACTAATCTTGCTGCCTGCTTTCTGCTCTGCCTGTCTGTGCTTCTTGTGCGATGCCTGTGATGTTGTCTGTTTCATTAGTGTTTAGTCAGGCTAATGTCTGTTGCTTGTTACTGTCCCAGCAATGTCATGTTTGTGTATGTCTATCAAAAATGTATGTCTATGCTGTTGTGCCTTGTTTGTTATATGGTCTGAAAGTTCGGCTTGTGTGTGTGCTCCTGTTGATCTTGACAAAATGTTCTTGTCTTTATTAGGGCCCGAGCGCCGACAGCGGCGAAGGCCCTATTGAAACTGAAGGAATTATAACTTCTTTCTTTCTTTCTTTTTCTTTCTTTCTTTCTATTCTTTTTCCCGTCAAATGAATTGGCTTTTTGAGGGGCTTATCATATTCAAAAACTCACCAAATTTGGCAGTCGCATCAAGTCTGGTGAAAATTTACGTATTTTAAGGGTTTCGGGAATAGCCGCCCAAAAATGGCTCGCTAGCGCCCCCTAGAAAGTTAAAGAAATTGAGCCCCTGCAGTGCGTTTAACGTAGACTCATGAAACTTGGTACACATATGTAGCATGTCAACCTGTACAAAAAACTTCATTAGAGCCATACCCTAAACCCAACAGGAAGTCCGCCATTTTGATGTCAAAGTTCGAAATTAGTGCAATTTTGGCCATTTCCACATGTCGTACTTTAACGAACTCCTCCTAGAGATTTCATCCGATCAACTTCAAACTCGGTCTGTGCCATCTTACGAAGTTAAAGATGAAAAGTTGTTAAAAGAAAAACTTTTCGTCATAGGGCGTGGCCGTGGCGGGGTGGCCATTTTGTGTGTTTCGCGGCCGAAACAGGAAGTGGGTGTAACTCGAGTGTCCGTTGTCCAACTGGGTCGAAACTTTTCAGGATTCATAAGAGTCCAACCCTGAGGACAAATAAAGGCCGATATTTACTTAAAGTCATAGCGCACCCTAGTGGCAACAGGAAGTAGGCCTAAAAGTCAAGGTGCTATACTTTAATAAACTCCTCCTAGAGATGTCATCCGATGGACTTCAAACTTGGTCTGGACACCTTAACGATGAAAAGTTATTAAAAGAAAAACTTTTCGTAAGACGGTGTGGGCGTGGCGTGGTGGCCATTTTGAGTGTTTAGCGATGAACAAAGAAATTGTTGTAACTTGAGTGTACGTTGTCGTATCTGCCCGAAATTTCTCATGATGGACAAGGGTCCAGGCCTGAGGACACCTACAGGCCAAAATTGACTTTTGGTCATAGCGCACCCCGCTGGCAACAGGAAATGCGCCTTATATGACAAACATCATCCGATTTATATGAAACTCAGATTGTGTGGTCTACATGTGATACTGAGCCAGCCCCTATAATATGACCATGCTCACTTACTCAGGCCACGCCTCCTAACATTTGAACCGTTTAACGTATACCCTTGTGTGAGGTATCATTGAACTCAGCAGCATGGTATTATTTTTAGCTTATTTTTTTTTATATTTTTAGAGTGACCTCTTACCACCAGTCCAGGGACAGCAGATGTAAAATAGCATCTTGGCTAATTTGACATTTGTTTTATATTTTTCAGTGGGCATTGTCTCTGCTCATCATATCTGAACAAAATAAATAAAATAAGCTGAAAAAATATGTTATATAATATGTTATGAGAGTTGTCGGTCGGTGACGATGAGCTCAAGGCGTCTAGGCTTCACGAAGTGGGAAATATGCCTTACAAAAATAAAATTGGAGAAGTCATGATTACTAAAATAAATCAAATATCCAAAGAAGGAAGTGAGAGCATAAGGGTGGCACACCTTGTGACATAGCCGAGGGTCTCAGATGGATAACAAAGATAAGATTTAAAACAAAATTAAATTTATAAGAGCTGATTAGACACTTGTCCCTTTCTTATTTGTTTATGAAAATAAAACCTGAAAAGTATACAGCTTAAAGGAACACGGCGACTTATTGGGACTATCCCCCAGAGTTAGATAAGTACATAACATACCCCTCTCATCTCCATGCGTGTCGTAACTCTGTCTGACGCACTGCTACTTGGGCGGAGTGATATTACTCCAACTCCGAGCGAACTCCAGGCGAACTCTCTGCTCCTCACCACGGGGCTTCTCAGGTGTAAATCACTCCGCCCAAGTAGCAGAAGTAGCAGTGCTTCGCCTTCTGAGAATTAGTTCCCAGTATGTATACGGGTGTCGAGTGGTTCTCCCTCTCAATTAGGTGTTGGATGCGCTGGCATCTTTTTATTTATAAAGCAGTACTAGGATTACTTCCTCCTTATCTGAATGCTTACATCCTCCCAAGGTCTGCAGGGACATATCACTTGCGTTCACAGGATCTGTTTTTATTGTCAGTCCCTAAAGCCCGCACTGACTTTGGCAAAAAGGCTTTTAATTTTGCAGCACCATCTGCATGGAATCAGCTTCAGAATGAGCTACAGTTGAAGGAGTTGGTCTCACTTTATTCTTTTAATGGCTTTCTAAAAGACCTTGCAGAAAGGCAGTCTGTCTGTCATTGTTGTTAAATTGATTTAGGACCCAGATTTTCTTTATGATGACATTGGTGTTTGAATATTATGAGTGAAAGTGTGTCTATGTTTATATTTCGTTATTGTATTTGTATTTCTTGAAACCTAGCTGCTGCCACTTGCCAGGACCCTCTTGTAAAAGAGATTTGTAATCTCAAGGAGTTTTTTCCTGGTTAAATAAAGGTTTGAATGAATACGGTTAGAATATGGCTGTGTCTCATGTGACCTTGTTATTTGTACATGCTGTGACTCAGGGGTGTAGCACGAAATTCTGGGTCCCTTTAGAAAGGCATTTTCTATGGGCCTCTCCCCGCATCCACAGCTATTCATTCTAGCATCTTTTTGGGCCCTACTCACATGAGGGCCCTCAGTACTCAGTCCTCTTTTTCCCCCCAGGCCGACGCCCCTGCTGTCACTTATTGGGAGCAGTAGGTTAGATGGAGCCGGTTACCTCCAGGATCAGGGCTAAGCTAGGCTAGCAGTGGGTGCATCAGACAGAGTTACGACACGCACGGAGGTGAGAAGGGTATGTAGGGACTTATCTAACTCTGGGGGATACGCTGAATAAGCTAAAGTCCCAATAAATCAGCATGTTCCTTTAAGTGACAATAGGTCAGAGCACAAGACATGGTTAAAAAAAAAAAGATTTAAGATCCCCTCCACTTAAAAATGTTGTTATGTCCCCTAAAATGTCTGAGCTTGTATGCTTGTATACTGACCTGTATCTGTGTCACTATAGTGACAAAATCGAGTTTGCCACTAGAGAGGTGTTTTCACATTCCTCTACTAAAAGGGGAGATGTCCGTGCACTTCCCATAAAATCTGAGATTAAAATACATCCCGGACCAGTTTGATTTGGTACGTCACAGATTTGAAAGCTAATCACTGTCTAATATGCAAAAGCTCTAAAAGAAACCTGGGCGCCTAGGTAGCTCACCTGGTGGAGCGCCAGCCCATATACAGAGGCCCAGTCTCTGTATATGGGCCCAGTTTAAGCTGTCCTGTCAAAAATAAAGGCCTAAAAATGCCAAAAGAAAAAAAAAAAAAAAAAAGAAACCTCAGCTCCTCCAACCTCCAGCTCAGAGCAGACTTGTCAGTACAGCAAGAGCGTCACCCACTGCCAGAAACAAGCTAACAAGTTAACAAGCTACATAAACAAATATAAGAATGCTAACTACACTTGCCATTTGAATATGTCTGCTGATTTTCCAGAAAAAAAGACTCTGAATCTGGTTCAGACAGGACGCAAAACTATCGCCGCGGAGCTGTCCTAACTCTAGCGCTCAATGAGGGAGAAAAAGTAGATGTGCTTTCAGCCCTATTTAAAAAAGATTTTTTTTACTTCTTCTGAGTTAATATTTCTTGTAATATTAATCATAGCAGAGTATTTTTACATACTTGAAAAGGGGGACTTGATGATTAATTGACTTCCCCAATGTATGTCTAACAAAACAAAAAACGGCAGTGTATGTGTGGTGTATACAAAGTGGAATGAAAACTGGACAAGTCATCTCTCATCAGAGGGAAATGACAGCGGCACCTGATAAGTCTGAAAATATTTGTCACTTTATTTGCAGGTCTGACCCCGAGAGGACAACATGGACTTTCTCAAGTGGCCTCTGTTTTTTGTGTGCCTTTGCACATGGTTCATTTTCTACACTGTATAACAAGTTGTTACCTTTTCAGCTCACAAGAAGTCAATTTAAACAGTCAGCTATTAGTATTTTTGTTGTTTTATCATTAGTATTTTATTTTGTGCAAGTCCTTCTCACCACTGCTATCTCTTTGTTACATTTTCCTCTGCATTTTACTACAGGTTCTAAAACTGAAGGCTCATCTTGGACAATTAAGGTGCCGTCCTCAGTAAAAGGTCTCCCTGGATCCTGTGTGGTGATCCCCTGTTCGTTCAACTACCCAGATCCAGGCAGGGTGGTCACTGAATTCACTGGGATGTGGGCCGAGGGGGAACATGAGATCATCTATCACCCAGACAAGTTAACAGTGAAGCAGCAGTATCGGAGTCGGACAGAGCTGTTGGGAGACATCAGTCAGAAGAACTGTTCATTTAAGATTGATCCCCTTAAACAAAGTGACCAAGGGCCATTTTATTTCAGGATTGAAATGGCAGGCTATGAAAAGTTTTCTTACAAAGAGAACACAGTCTCCATTACAATGAGTAAGTAAAATTAACAACTTTTACCAGACTTCTGTAACCGTACAGTTCATTGATTCCTGCATTTTCTCAGAAGTCTCTTTTTAATTCCAGTGTTGCATTAGTGAAAATTGAGAAAATTCAACAATGGTTACTTTCCTGATGTTATTGACTTACTTCTTCTACATCATATGAAATATTATATTTGTGCAAACAGTCAGTAGTCCAAAGCAATAATAAGAACACGTTTTAACAGCAGTGTTTACCTTGATGGTTTATTTAAGTTGTCTTTGAAAGCTGAGTTTGTAACTATAACTTTAAACAAAGTCCTTTTGACAATACTACTGAGTTGGTAACAGCGGTCATTTAGGTTTCAATAGTCACCAACTATCTGGTTTCTCACTTCCTTAATTGTGCTATTGTAACTGCCCTCTTCTCACTTTAAATAACTTTGATCAAAACACAGTTGAAACAGTTTCATTTCTCTACAAAGATGTATGACATGGAGGCCAAATGCCCATTTTGAGAATTCCTAAATGTTCAATCCTGTTAGTTCAGTCAACATTTCTCATGATTTGGGATTTTTAAGTTTCCGTCCTTTTTCAATTTTCATTTTTAAATATCGAAGCCCATCAGGGCCAATACAACATTTCAAAATACACAACATTGCCCAGTAGACAACACGATCATCCTTACTTGTAATAGTAGCCTTATGATCTTTGCATTTGCCTATCATGATCTTTCTTGGTGTTACAGGTGTACCAAATCCCATCCTGTTCTCTGTGAAAGAGGAGGTAGTGGAAGGTGATAAGGTGTCTGCATCCTGCTCAGTGTCTCACTCCTGCCCCACCTCTCCTCCTGTCTTCACCTTGAGTCACACTGGACACACACATGTCCAACCACACCAGCTTGACGATGGCCAGTGGAGAACAACATCTACCATAAACTTTCAAGCCTTTACAGTGTACTGTAACATACCATGGAGGGTAGCACCAAACAACATCCAGAGACC